>NW_008795041.1:278608-286766 GCF_000699145.1 Aptenodytes forsteri | reverse complement strand
CACGCACGCACGCACATTGGGGAGCCGTTGGGGAGGTGGGCTCTCGAGCCGTTTCGGGAAGGGCTGCGGCTGCGGCTGAGCCCCCGCTCCCGGAGGCGGGGAGCGGGGCGGGCAGCGCAGTAAGCGGAATGGGACGGTTATGGGGCTGGGTCGTTCGTCGGGGCGGGCAGGCGCCCCTGCCGGTCCCTAGGCAGCCCGGGCCTGGTCACTGAGGAGAGTGCTGGGAGGCACAGGGGCTGGTGGCTTGGGGTCGTGGTCGTGGTTTTCCAGCCGCCCTTCAGCCGGCTGTAGTAACCATCTGAAGCTACAGCCCTGACCGGCTGGGTAGGGAATGCGGGGGAAAAGGAAACCAGCTGTGAGTGATTACATAGAGCTGACTAGTACAGCTGCCTTCAGCATGCTTGTACGCTGTCAGAGCTACCTTTGCGCCATTCAGAAAACAAGACCAGAGCAATTCATATGTTAAAAGATGAGATGCAGTGTGTGTTACTCCTCCTGTCAAAAGCATTTAGGATTCTGTGAATGCACCGAAAAGTAGCATTTTAAATTTCAATTTACTAAGCTCTCTTGAAGAAAGACCAGAAAAGGTTCAGTCCACTGAATCTTTCATTGTGATACCTGTAGTTTTCCCAGCCCTTTCGAGTAAAGCAGCGCGTGTGGCGTGCAGTGTCACGGCTAGCCTGGGTTCTTTCTGCACGTGGCGGTGTCCGTGCTATGTGGATGCTCCCCAGCCGTAGCAACTGGCTGCTGACAGCTTGTGCTCTGTACGGTGCATCAGTTACTTTGTGAAGTACCTGTGGAAGTGTGAGGTGTACTACGCCTGCCACGAGGCGAGCTTCTAGGGTGTCTTGGCTGCTGTGGACACAGGCGATGGGTGGCTGCCCTGGCCTACAGCCTCTCAAAGAGTTGAGGGAAGTCCCGGCTCCAGTGTAACAGGGGAGCACCAGACAGGTATACTGGTGAATTTGACACTGCTGATACATTCTCATCACCACCTCTGAGGCATACTACCTGTCTTGATTATAAACATACTTCATGGCAGGAAATAAGTTACAATGCACAGACCATCACAGATACGATGGGTTGAAATACGCAAGTTGTCAGTAATCAGTTCCTCAGCGGCATGCATTATAGATTGCAGCCTTCAGAGGCAATGAATTTGTAGGTTTTATTTGGGCATGTTTTGCATACCCATTAATAATGTACATTGTTTAATAAGATCTCAATTAGTTGTCATAAACCACGGTGTGGGAGCTTACTTTGTATATACTAGAGGTAGTATATTGTGTAAATAGTCTGAGCTGCTGGCGGTGAAGCATGCCAGAGCAGCCTTTGTCAAAATCAGACTAATTGACTGTGTTGTTCATTAACAGTGTAATGAGTATCCTCTTATTTATTCTGAAGCTCAGTGAAGTCATTCAAAGCAAGCATGTGACTGCTGTAGTCAGCAGCTACATTTGCTATTTGACCAATGAATATTCAGACCACGACCTCTCTGCTATTACTTAACCATGTTTCAGATTCTAGATTGTCTTTTAAAATGGAGTTGACATCACTATTACTGTTTGCTTGTGCAGAACATACATGTAAGATAACACATAAGTTGCTGCTTCTTAGATACAGGAGATGGCAGTATTGTGCATTTTACAACTGATGAACCATTGACACCCATGAAAGTTTTGAAAAAACACAACCAAATGTGTTTCATAATTCTTATTTCATTAAGGAATTACAACTATAACTTTTCATCCTCCTTTTAACAGAGTAAGTGCTGTAACAACAACCTTCCTTTAAACTATTTATAAGTCAAAATTGAGAAATTCAATCATTTCTTTCATTAGTATGCTACACTTCATTATGGCATTTTCCCAGTATACTTGGGGAAGGAACCATCTTAAGCTTATATATTTGAGTGGTGAAAAGGAGGATCTCTTTATAAGAAAACACAAAATACATCAGTTATTACAGATACTTGATTCTGAAAAAAGCTATCATGCCTCTTTGAAACAGGAATACAATAATTGCATTTTTCTCCATTTTGTTTATTCTCATTAATTTATACACATAACAGCAGCTTGATATTCAAGTACAGGAGCAGAATTCCATACAATTTAATGAAAATGGTGTCAGAAAGAAACAAATCTGGCCATTCCAGGCAGGAGGCAAGAGCCATTCACACATCCAAAGTAACGTAGCGTTCTGGTCAATAGTTGTTAGCCCTTACACTGAGGGCTAATACTGTACAGACCACAGGCCTTTTCAAGCATAGTTTGTTTTTGTGGAAACCTTCAAGAAGTCTGTGGAACTCACTCTTCCATGTTTCCTAAAGAAAAATACACCTGCACGGTATGGTACTATGTGAACCCCATCGGGCGAAGGTCGATACCAGGTGCACCGATTATGCTTCACAGAATAGCACAGAACAGAGAAACTTTTCTCATCCAACTTGAAGTTACATGCCATATTCCGTTATAAATCTCTGCATGTCTTGTAAGACCTATCCACGGAACTACGCACGCGCAGTAGACCAGCTCTGAGCAAGAGTACAGGTACTCTGTTTAGCACACATTTGTACCTTGTTTCCACGTGGCTCTTCTGGTTTCCATTTCTCTCGTATTTCCTACCAATGCGGACTGACATAAGCAGATAAGAAGTGTTCACTCTGTTGTATGCCCAAGCCCCATGGGGAAAAAAGAAAGATACATTTTATAGGCATACAGATTATTTAACAGTTGTCCTCATCATAATTTTTGCCATATGCTCCAGTAGAAGAGCGGTGCCTTTCCTCATGGAATCGTACGGCTTTTATTTTCCTGGCTGAAGAAAATGGACGTAGGAGAACATGTGGGAAATAGAAGTAAATCAGTAGCGTGGATTTGGTTGACTCAGAAAATACGTGTCGATGAGGAGACATTTAGGAAGCGTGGGTCTGTGATGGGAAGTGGTCAGTTTCCACTGACGCCTCAGGGCTGCAGATTGTACTATAAACTTACTAGTGAAGTGGCGACAGCAGCACCATCCTTTCCCTCCGAGCTGGAAGTTGCTGATTGTTTGTTCTCGGTGCCAGCCCCGTTGTGCGCAATCCTCGGTGCTTTCCACTGCAAAGTGCACGTTTTCAAGGCAATATATGTGAACTTTAGAGAGCGCATCCTTCCCCCACCTGCTGTCTAATGGCTACGCTACTGTCTCAAGGGGTAAACGATTTCTTACATACTGTCTACTTCTGTGAGCACTGATAAAACACTCTGTGACAACGTAAGTCACTTTTGCATCATTACAGTAATGACAGTGGTTATGGGCCTCGTTCAACACACTGTTCCCCCCAAAGTTACTGGAAAAACTCCCATTTAATGAGACTTAGGGTGGACCTGTATCAGCCAGCCTGGTCTATTGGATGACACTGACATTCGCTTAGATCCTAATCTCACCGACTTCTGAAGTCTGCAGCAGTTTGTCGTTTCCACTGCACCCAGGGTACTGCAAGGCACCGTGTACAGCAGTTCTCCAGGTACATTTCCATGAGTGACTAATGCTGACAGTAGCACATTGACTATTTCCTCATAAGAGTTGAACACAACTATTTAAGACTAAAGATTAACTTCCTCAGAGTTTAAAACTGTTAATTTGTCAAATTTGAGAACTGAGGTTAAGTTTGGCCATAGCTATAAATTAACTTATATGATAGCTATCAATTTTTTACTTTCCTGGGATTTTCCATTTCAAAGACATTGAAAGAAGCAGAAAAGTACATTGCTAATAACATCGAGAAGATGGAAGGGTTTTGTTTGTTTTACCAAGTCATACGCTTTCTTGAAATTTCAGTTCTCTTAATTTGTTTGGAAGTCCAAATTATGGTATACTGTTAAGTATATACATACAGGTAGTACATGAACTTCTGGAGGTCACAAGCACTTAAAAAAATTATAGAGATACTGTTGTTTTCAACCATGCAGACATAATTCATTTAGTACAAGAAGTGAAATAGTTCTTTGCACTAGTTCAATGATATTTCTAGGATGCAGATCGTGTATGAGATTCGGCATGGCCATGACCTGTAGCTCAAGAGTAGTTAGGAAAAACAAAGTTACTATAAAGGAGGAACTATTTAAAAATCTAATACCTCACAAAGTACTGAATTAAAAACATACCTTGTATATATGCATGTAGATTGTCATTTGTTCAAGCAAACTGATGCCTGACTGATTAATCAGTGACAAACAAATGCAGATGTGCTTAAACAGTGCTGCATATCTTGCCAAAATGGGAGAAAAGAGGCTGGGCAGAAGGTTATCCATGCATGTAGTTTTATTACAGAGATGCGAAGTGTCAAAATGTCTCTCTTTTTAGATTACGCTGATATACTCCATTTGTAACCTGAAAAGTTACAGTGCTTTTTAAGACAGTATTTAAAAATGTAATTGATTTGAAGAAAAGTTAGCTTTCAACTAGCACCTGGTCTAGGCTTGCTTGTCCACCTGGCTTGTTTAAAAAACATGCCGGCTTTGGAAAAAGATTTATAGATGTGCAGCAATCGGTTGCTTATGTGCAGCGCTCTGTGCATACACCACCGGGTAAGCGCATGAGCAGTCAGCTGGGTGCATTTGGCATGCATCCAAGTTGCCGTGCACGTATATATCAACTGCACGATGGTCCCCCTGTGAGCTCTGAGCTGGGCTGTTTGTCGCACTGCTTCTTCTGGCCTCCTCCCCTCTCCGCTGGAAAAAATCATTTGTCTTGCTTGCCAGCCGTCCTGGGTGGAAGTCAGCAGCCCTGATCAGGGAAGCCAGTCATGTCCTCTGAGGTTGTTCCTGCTGGGTGTCGTGTGCCTTCGATGTACTTTGACACCGGCTCCATGTGATTCTGAGGGAAAGAACTGATTTACAGTGGTTTACAGCGGGGAGAAATGGTGATGCCGCCTATCGACGCTCAGTTCCATTTGCCTTCTGGAAACAATGCTTGGCTTTTCTGCTCTGTTCCTATGTTCTGCAGTATTTTCCCCAAAGGTACAACAAAGTTCCAATGCTTGTTATTGAAGCAATGCACATGAATTTAGCATGAAACTGATAACATTCATGTTCTTTTAAGATTTTTTTAAGTTACAAATTTTACAGAAAACTGATAGTCTTTCATACATCCGTACATTATTTTAGTGCTCCCCTTTTGATGCGTGTGCATACAGTGTATTAATTTAAGCCGTCATGAGAAATGAAAACATCACTTTTTTGTTTTCATAGGCATAGAGTGAACATCTAAGCTGATAATGTATCCAATAGTTTTGTACTCAGAGCTGGTTGCCTAGCGAGAGTAAACAGATGCCCAGGAATCAGCTTGATTTAATGACTTTTAAAGATGGGATATCAAGTCCTTTGACAATGGCTCCTAAAAATAAGATAAAATTAGTGAAACAGTAAGTTCTCCGTTACCTGAAAGTCCAAGTATTCTTACACAGTAAATACTGGTTATTGTTTTCCATAAATTCAGTCCCACAGTTAAGTAAAATTTTCTCACTGGTAGTCATTCTTGTAAAGGTCTTTGGGTTTGCAGTCTTAAGACACATTTCTCAGTGCTAAAGGGCCAACTGAAAGTAATTTTGAAGCGATCTTCAATTTAGGAACTAACCATTAATCAGAGTGGCTGCAGGGGGAGTACAGTAGCAGAGTGGAATAAAGTAATCCTGTCTTGCTGCCCAGATTGCAAAGACTGTTGAAGTACTTGCGATACATTTCAGTTTCTGAAGTCTTTCTCCTCTGCATTTATTTCTTTGTCTTGGTAAACATTTGGCTAATAGTGTAAAGTGCATCATTAAAATATTAACACCCCTGTGTGCGTATATGTATATACAGTGTGTCACGTCTACAAAACAAGAATATGTCTTTATTCAACATGCTTCCTATGAAGCCCTTCTATTGCACCTCTTCTTACTCCGGTTGCTACCGTAATGATCCTCCAACAGCAAGAAAGTAGTTCTCCACCTTTATAACTGTTCTTTTCGTGCAAAGCAATGCCTCAGATGTGGGGGGGTTTGTGTGGAACGAGGCATTTGCTCTGCTGGGCTCAGGCAAGCTCCTGAGCCAGGACGCGGGAGTAGGACCGGGGCGGGGATGGGGGGACATGGCACTGGGGCCACCAGGCCGGCCCTTCAGAAGTGCTGAGAGTTCGAAGGCAAATGAGGGTCAAATCTGGAACCTGGTTTGTGGGTCCAGGGCTTCTGCGTTTGCCACACATTTCTTTTGGAGGGATGAAAAGAGTGCCCAGTCTTCCTTTATCCTCAAGGGCCCTCTGTGGGGCCAGCCAGTTTCCCAAGGAAGCCGGGTGGCAGCCTCCTTTGGGATGTGGTGGCAGCCGAGCTTCAAATTCACTTGCTGTGGGTAACGGCACGGTGTCCCGCCACCGCAATCGCCGGCTGCTCTGGTGCACCGTCCCTCACACATCTTGTGTGCCTGTCTGGCATTGCATCTGGGGGGAAAAAAGTTTGGCCTGGAGCACTGTGTGAAGTTTTGTATTATTCTAAAAAGGAAGAAGGAAAATTAAAACCTTGTTATGGCCTTTTTTTTACTACAGAGAAAGACAGTAAATAACTAACAGAAGACAGTTGTTTCTAGTGCCTGTTTTAGCTAAAATAACAGGGGTTAATTATTAAACCTTTTACTTGGTTGCTCACTTGTGCTGCTGATGCTTTAATCCTGGGTCATAGAAAGTTTAAGAGTACTTTACAGGGGAGGCTCTCTTCTTTTTGCCTCAACCTTTCCACGCTGACGGGATGTTACGGGTTTTGCTGCTTCCTCTCTCTGTAGTTGCCATTGCTCATGCTGAGCTCTGCAAGCCAGGTAAGTTTTGGAGCTGATTCCCATCCTTCCCCAGGTAAATGTAGCTATGAGTTTATGCCTATAAAGCTGTCAGCTTCTCAGATTTTTATTTTAACTGGTTGTCTCCAGTTTGAAGATTGAAACGCTGTGCATTCGCTTCTTTTATGAGTTTGCAAATTAAGTGTGGATGTTCATCTCACTTATTTTAAAGAGGTCATGGTAAACCTCACTGAGACTTTGTAGGGCTGTGGCATTTTTCATGCTAGTAACTTCTGTCCTCCTAATCAGGTGATCTGTTAAGACATGTTTAGAAGCTGTGATTTGTGAAATAATTAGAGAAGTAAATGATTTAAAATCCTATTTTGGCTGACTATCAATATATGTTTGCTTTTTTCTCTTTGTGTCAGATGCACAGAATGCTTTCAAAGTACGGCTTAGTATCAAAACAGCTTTGGGAGATAATGCAGTAAGTAAAGTATCTTCACGTATTCTTCCTAACTGAATATCTGCCTAAATGGAAGTAATATATACTGTAAAATTTCTGAAGGCAGCACAAGCAATTTGTTCTGAAGTGTTAATTGTAATAGCTTGCTCAAGTCATGATCCAGGCATCCATTTCTTAACATTTGACTAGCCCACTCCTTCAAATGGCATCATTTAAGAGAAGTATAAAGCTTGCCTTTTCATAAAGATAATTTTCTGTCAAAGATTTTTTTTTTCCCCTGGAAAAACAGTAGAGATGTTACACTTTATGCATAAGTGGTGCTGCATAAATCTATGTCTGTATTTTGGGAAGAGCACTTCTGCTTGAGAGTGCTAATTGTAAAGTCAAGCATGTCTGGGAAGAGAAGCAGGGAAAGATTGTTAGGTCTTGTCATGGTTTAATCTCAGTCAGCAACTAAGCACCACGCAGCCGCTCACTCACTCCCCCCCGGGTGGGATGGGGGAGAGAATCGGAAGGGTAAAAGTGAGAAAACTCATGGGTTGAGATAAAGACAGTTTAATAGGTAAAGCAAAAGCCGCGCACGCAAGCAAAGCAAAACAAGGAATTCGTTCACTCCTTCCCATCGGCAGGCAGGTGTTCAGCCATCCCCAGGAAAGCAGGGCTCCATCACGCGTAACGGTTACTTGGGAAGACAAACGCCATCACTCCAAACGTCCCCCCCTTCCTCCTTCTTCCCCCAGCTTTATATACTGAGCATGACGTCCCATGGTATGGAATATCCCTTGGGCCAGTTTGGGTCAGCTGTCCTGGCTGTGCCCCCTCCCAGCTTCTTGTGCACCTCCAGCCTTCTCAGTCAGTAGAGCATGGGAAGCTGAAAAGTCCTTGGCTAGTGTAAGCACTGCTCAGC
>NW_008795041.1:249380-278267 GCF_000699145.1 Aptenodytes forsteri | reverse complement strand
AGCAACAACTAAAACATCGGTGTGTTATCAACATTGTTCTCACCCTAAATCCAAAACACAGCACTGTACCAGCTACTAGGAAGGAAATTAACTCTATCCCTGCCGAAACCAGGACAGGTCTTTATGAAATGGGACTTTATGTCAGGCTCTGAGACAGGCATGATCTGTAGAGATCATTCAAGCACCTCTCATCAATTCCCTACTAAAGTAGGGCTTCAGATAGTGGCCTTTCTTCTCTGCCTGTGGTGCACAGGCTAGTCTCATGAGGACTGAAATGCTTTGGCTTAATTCAAGTCCTTGGGCTTAATGTAGAAGTACTGGTGTGAGCAATAAGGGTCTCTGATATATAAGAGACTGGGACATTAGATGACAGAATGGTCTTTCCTGATCTAAAGTGCTATGAAATATGGCAGAGCCCAGTACTTCGTTTGCAGTTTTGAATGCTTAGAGCGAATCTGCAGTGTGTTACAGGGCTCAGCATGAAATTAGATATGAAATGTCTCGGACAGTCATCTCCACTGGAAGTCTGGTGTCTGATTATGTTAGAAGCCCTGGGAAACAAAAAGCAGTAGGTTACATGTTATAAGAGATTGGAGAGATGAGAATCTCCCTATGACCGTAGAAGCCATTCTAAAATTACCCTGAAATATCAGGTAATTTAAACTAACATTAGCAGGGACCTAATTCCGCTGGTAACTTCATAAACCAGACAAATTGGGAAGAAGTATTCAAGATGCATGCTAAACTATTTGTCAGTGGAAATTCATATTGAAGTAAATTCTCTTGGGTGAGAGATTTTAATTAAACAGTAGTGCGAGCCTGGTTTGTTTAAAAATTTATTAGAAGTAGTATAATCCTATAGCTGAAAATATGTCAAAATCATTATTGAAGCTCCTCTTGTTGATAACTGCTAATATTTTGATTTAATCTTGGTTCAAAATAGTAGCAAAGAATGAAAATTGCAGTTCCCAGTAATGCTCTTTCTTAGTGCTTTTTACTTCTCCAACTATAGTAAAATAAGGTGTTTTTCTTTGATCATTTGTGATTTTTTTTATTTTTCATCCAAAAAGGGTGTGATACAAATCATTACTCTTAAAGGCACTTTATATTACAAGAAAAAAGCAATAACTGAGGAGTCTGTTGTTTTTTGTAGATAGATAGTAGTTTATTTCATATAACAAAGTGTGTGAAAGCCTTAAGAATGGGACAGTCTAGAACAGCGTTTTAGAACAACAACATGCTGAAAGTGGTATGATGCCATCCAAAATTACCCACAAATAATGAACAATTTATTAAGTGCACAGGTGGTAGTTCCTTTTTCATAGCCATTGCAATCTTCTCTGCAAATGACTGAAATTGGAAACGGAAACTACTATCAAACTGAAAAGAATTTTGGTTGAAGAATTTGGGACACTTTACTTTTTTATTTTGTTTATTTATTTTAGCAAAGAAAAGCGTAATACTGTCATTGTATCACGGTAGGACACAGCCCGCTTAGAATGTCTTGGTATGATGCTCTGCTACTGAATTCCGTTTCATTCATTTCCAAGTCACTTCAAGCTAGATGGTAACAGAAAACCCTGATACTGTGGTCATTTTGCTCTAGGACTGGCAGGAGAGCTCCAGTGTACATTCAGGGGCATAGGAAATAGGTTAGTGTAGTTTTCCACATGATTTAGTGCATGCCAGCCTCTTTGTGGGAGGCTGATAAAGGCAGGACACCATTTTTTAATTTGTTCACAAGGTAGGCCGTACTTTGAGGCAGGGAGTGCCATTTAGTGTATTTATACAGTTCTTATCACAATGGAGCTGGAAATAGCAGCTAAGATACAGTAAGTATTTAGCTGTTAGCATTTTATTTGCAAATAATGGGTGTACTTGACAGAGACTTTGCTAACCGGTGGGAGGAGACATGGTGTCTTATAAGCCTAAATGGAAGGAAGGTGATTTATGAGTCTCTCTGAGGATGGTGTTAACTTTATGAGTGGCTTCTGGAATAGCTG
Organism: Aptenodytes forsteri; assembly: GCF_000699145.1. Lineage (NCBI taxonomy): Eukaryota > Metazoa > Chordata > Aves > Sphenisciformes > Spheniscidae > Aptenodytes > Aptenodytes forsteri. The sequence goes on along the minus strand of NW_008795041.1, from coordinate 276,264 downwards.
CTAGTCACTAGTTGCTTCCTACTCATGGAGTTAGCAGAGTGGTAGAGAGTTAATTCAAAAGGGCCAAAGACGACTAGGGAGCAAGCGGAAGTGATGTGCACTGAGAAGTCTGTGTAACTCTCTGCCACCACTCAGTTTAACGGTAAGAGTCAAAGAGCTGGCACCTCAGGGGCTGCAGCCAGGTGAAGTAGAAGGTGCGCTTCCCTTCCTGCTCATGTATTCAGGCTGTTTCCAGGGCAGAGGATGAAAGGGAGAAAGGCTGACGTCCACCTGGTGTCTTGCCGCCAGAGGGGACCCAGAAGTGTGTTCATGTGTCTGTAGCCACACTGCAGTCTGAATGGCTGTCTAGTTAAAAGACAGAACCATGCAGGAGGGAAGGTTTGCATTTGGAGGATAAAGGTGAAACTGATAAAGCCCTATAGTAGAACGATTCAGGTTTCTTTGCACCTATCCCTCTGAGTGGAGAAAGCCGATGATTAGAAATTGGCTTCTGGCAATTCGTGCCCACTTGTCCTGAGTTCGTACAGTTTATTAGCTTAAAAGTATTCTTGCCGTACTTTTCCTCCTCAATATGTTGCCTCCCCCCTGCCTATTCCTGCATGCAGTCATGTACAGAGGTTCTTGTTCATATGGAGCCCACAGCCATCTCCATCTCCTCTACCTCCTGTCTCATCACTGTTTTCTTGGGGCTTCTTGCCCTTCTGCCCAAAAGGTTGTCTGCAGCATCTTCCCCTCACTCAAGCAGACCCTTGATTTCTGCTGAGCTTTCTCTGCCAGTCTCCTCCCCCATTTCTTGCAGCTTTCTGTATATTCTGTCTTTTTTAAAGTGCTTACTCTTTCAGCTGGGGCTGGAGTTCCTCCCTACAAATTATTTTCCCTGTTTTGAGATACCCTTTGTGTTACTCTGACTTAAAGAAGCTCTAGGCTACTGCACTATTTATGAAAACTGAATACTTGATAGTGACGAATTGTGCATATATACATGTACTGCACTAAACATAAACATATCAAGTACATATACATGGTAGTGCTGCATTGTGTTTGTGTCCATGTAAGCATGAAATGGAGTGTGCTTCATCATTATCCATTTTCAAGACAACTGATTAAATTATCTCTACAACTGGTTTAATCCACTGGGTAACGAATGATTTTTTTCTGTCCTTTTGGACCTGTTCTCAAAGACTGCAGATGGCATGTGGGGATTCAGTTAATGGTACTAGACACAGAAAAAGGAAGATCTTCCCTTTTAGTGCTGCAAATTGTGCTCCATGGTTTAAATACAGATGTCTTTAAAATTACAATAAATAGTTTTATGGCTCTCATCTATATTAATTCCTCTACTACATTATCTCTTTTTCTTTTAGTACTAGTTGCTGCCATTACTGTCACATTTTCATCAGTGCAGTGGGATCAAAATACAGGCTTTTATAATTTCTTTTCAAAGAGTCTCTCTTTTTCTTTTTTCAGTTTAAGTTCCTAGACTGGCATGCATTATCCCAGTATGCTTACACATCCCTTCATTCACAAGGCAAGAGTGGTGAGTCAGAACCCAGATTCTCAGCGCTGCATCTGGATTTTAATGCTACTCAAGTTGTCTGTTGCTCAGCTTTGTTGTCCCTGTCCTACTGCATCTCAGAGAGCCCATTTCACAACTCATCATTTGTCTAGGGATGATAAATATGATCAGTATGACTTTCTGCCCTTTAAATGACTGCTGTCTTCCCTGCTTAGGTTCCCAGTCCACAGGATGTCAGAGCAAAATGAGGGCTGATGCCTGGAAGTTGGATTCCTTCTTTCTGTGGAGAGGTTGCAGCTCCATGCATCCCAAATCAGAATTTAAAAACCAGAATTAAGATTTGGCATTTTCAATGCTGTTTACTACTTTTTGATGTACATTGCTGGGTTTTGAATGTTTTATAAAGGCCCGTGAAAAAGTAGGTCCAAGTTGTCAACAGGGTTAAGTATCCACACCATTGGGTTTCTAGTTTGGATGATTACATTGCAGATTTTATTAATGCTGAAAGTTAAAGATTAGATTTGTGTTCTGATTGACTGAAGAAAGCTGCCTCTAACCTGCATTAATATCTTTCCAGGAAACTATTAATCTTTGTAATCTGCTGAAAGGGGAAGTTCAATCAGTATGCCTCAGTCATGGCTCTTGTTATAAAAATGTAATAGGTGCAGTTCTTACAGGTCATTATAATTGCATACGTGAATGAAAGCCCAGGGGAACCTAGTGAAGCTATCTCAGAAAACTGAAATTATGGAAGCATGATTTTTCACCAAGGCAACAGAGAACAGTTTTTGGAGCCTGTATTTTGCTTCTTATTGAAGTAGTAAGGATGCTATTTTCTTTCTTTTGTCTCACGTGCGATGTAGTAACTTGTACTATAGTTGAGTCTGTCTTCTTGTAGCAAGGGTGGTGTGCAGCAATAAGGCCATAATATCATTTGATTTCCTGGTGTCCTGACATCCAACTCCCAGAGACTACCTTCAACGTTAGCTTTTTTTTATTTTTGGGCAGAGCCAAATGGTCTTTGAGAGTGGATTTAAACCTTCTACTTTAACAGGATTTATCCAGCGAAAGAGGCAAGGCCGTGGGTGCAGCTGTGTGGGGAGAATTCTAGTAATATGCCGAGTCTTTGGTACAAGAAACTTTACATCTCCAGTTTGGTCAGCTTTCAGAAACATTCAATTCATTCAGTTTTTGGAAACGATCTTTGTACTTTATATTGCGCTTTATAACAGCCGTTAGAAAAAATCCTTTGTGCACACTAAATAATGGGCAGGAATTTATTTTCGTAGCACAACCAGAGAATTTATTCATTTTCTTGATCAATACAGCATTTCAAGTTCAGTGACTCTTTTCCCTCTCTGTGCTGCCAGCACTGGTGCTGAAACTGATTGTTTTCCATCTTCCTTTACAGTACGCCTGGGATGCTAATGAAGAGTACCTCTTCAAAGCAATGGTGGCTTTTGCATTGAGAAGATATTCCAGCAAGAGCACAACTCAGTAAGCATCTACTCTGATTTGCCTTATACATATTAACAATGCTGCATGTAGTGGCCCATTCTCTGCTGTACTGAACTGTAGAAATCATTATATACAGCTTCTAAAAACAGACTGTTCCAGTATATTTCTTTGACACCCAGATATATGTTAAACACCACACTCTCTCTGCCTTAAGCAATGTTCAATCTTTGGACCAGTATCCCTGTTGATGTGTCCTGGTTTCGGCTGGGATAGAGTTAATTTTCTTGCCAGCAGCTGGTACAGTGCTGTGTTTTGGATTTAGTATGAGAATAATGTTGATAACACACCAATGTTTTAGTTGTTGCTGAGCAGTGCTTACACTAAGTCAAGGACTTTTCAGCTTCTCATACTGCCCTGCCAGCAAGGAGGCTGGAGGTGCACAAGAAGCTGGGAGGGGGCACAGCCAGGACAGCTGACCCAAACTGGCCAAAGGGATATTCCATACCATATGATGTGATGCTCAGTATATAAACTGGGGGGAGTTGGCCAGCGGGGCACGGCTGCTGCTCAGGGACTGGCTGGGCATCAGTCAGCGGGTGGTGAGCAGTTGCATTATGCATCACTTGTTTTGTATATTCGTTTATCATTATTATTTTCCCTTCCTTTTCTGTCCTATTAAATTGTCTTTATCTCAACCCACGAGTTTTACCTTTTTTCTGATTCTCTCCCCCATCCCACTGTGGGGGAGTGAGCGAACACTGTGTGGTGTTTAGCTGCCTGCCAGGTTAAACCACGACATGATGTGAAGTGGATGATCCATAGTGAAGCTGTGGATCTCAGTGGGATTGTGCCAATTCACTCTAGCAGAATCTGGCAGTAAGACATGATACCTTCTGGAGACCATACTGGGAGGAAGCGAAGGGACACATTGGCAAGGTCAAGAAATGCAGTACAGATCCTTGAATAAGCAGCTTTGGTGCACATTTTCTTAGAGCACAGCTTCAGCAGCATGCTGAAGATGAGCTAACTCAGAGAACTGAAGGTGGATAGCTATGCTAGTGCTGTGTTCTGCTGGGGGTATCTATCCCTAATATTGCAGCGGTTGAGTTACCTAGCATCAAGAAGTTTCAGATGTTGCAGTTCAGACATAAATCAGCCTGTAATTGTTTTTGGGATTAAATCTACCTTGAGGTATTGAATATTCTTCTTGGGCTTCTGATCCTTGCTACTTATGAAATTAGATACCAGATTAGACAGACCATTTAGCAAGCTGTATTTTCAGTACGTTCTTATCTTTCTTAAATGAGAAACCTTGTAAGTGTATTTCTATAGGCCTATTTTTTTTTTCATTGTTTTTCAATCTTAAAGGAAAGATTTATGGTTCTGGTAGGCTAATGAGGATAAGGTTCTCAATTTACTTTAAAAAAAACCTGCTCCAGGCTGTCATTGCATCAGATGTAGCATGTTCCACATTTGCAAAGATATTAGTTAACTTGAGTCACATGATGATTATTGTGGCTACTGCACTTTCTCTTAAATAGAAGGTGATTTCCCTCTCCATGTAACAGGAGTGTTTGGTTCCTTGCTATTTTGTTTTTATTCCTCAGAAGTTGTCTCCTTTGAGCAAGAGAGCCGTTACACCAAGCTTAACAAAAACAGCCAAGTATGCTACTGCACCCAATTAAAAAGACACTTAAAGTTAGTTCAAGATACAAGCTAATTAAAGGTCATTATGCAGGGCTTTTTCTCAGGTTTTCAACTTAGCAGAGTTTTCATCCAGTATCTGATCCATAAAGATTCAATTTTGTATATTTTAGTCCCAGGTCCTTTTTTTAAATTATTCTCTTCCTTCAAAGTCATGGTGCTTTCACACAGCAAAACACCTGTGTCAGAAGCCAGTGATCTTTTTCCTCTTCAGGCACCATGGCTCTCTGCAGATTCAACTAATACTGGAAAGCTTGGTGCAGGAATAGGAAAAAATCAAGCTAGTACGAAAGGAGTTAAAGTTTTAATGGAAGTTATCTTTATCCACTCTGGGAAATCACAGAATTTATGCTCACTTAATTCAGTTTCCTACCAAGATAATTTTTCCTATGGACAAATAATGTCAGTGTTACTTCAGTTTGGAGGTGGGGTTGCACACATCAATAATTTCCTGCTACTATGTTTGTCAGAAGAGAAGTCAGTATAATATTTGGAAACAGCTAGGTGTGGGCATCTTTACCTCTTTTTAAGATGGTATAGGACTTCCTCACGGGGTATAACTTGTTGGGGTGTACCTTGGAGGTATAACTGGTAACTCTTCTAGGACTTCTAGATACCTGTGGGGTCATGTGTAGACAGCATGTCAACCGAAGGACAGCTGTGTAGCTCTGAGATCTGGTACAACTTGCTAGGCAACTGACTGAGGAGTTTCTTATCCGTCCATCTCTCCCAAATCCCTAGGGACCTCAGAGTCCCCATTCATTGATGGAGAGCTAGATGAACCTCCCAATACACCCCAAATAACCTGCCTGTTACATGGGAGCAGGAAAGCTATGAAAGCCGCCATCCTGTTAGAAGTCCTGGAAATAGCGCACTCCTTTCCCCACCCTTGTGGCTGGCAGCTGGAAGGAAATGAGTATATAGGAAGGAGTGCAGTCCATCTCCATCCCCTCTGCAGGGGGTACGGAGGTGTGGGAGCACTCAGCGTCCCAGAGGGTACAGCAGCATGCCGTGCACACAGGAACGGCACTTTTGCATAGCTGGCAAGGATAGTGGCAGGGGCTTGCAGTGTGGTGAAGAGGGAGGCAGAAGCAGGAGCTTGTGGCGAATAAATTGCATTTATCACTACGTGAGCTTTTACAGATAAATGCCAACAGATTTTCTTTGGGAGCTGTAAAAGATCAATGATCAATTATGCTGTCATAAAAGAACAAACAAATTGTTTGTGACTGCGTTCTGGTAGCATCTAAATGTACCCAGATTTTGTGTCTGATTAATTAAAGATTTTTGTCAAAAGAAAGACCTATGAAAAATTCACCAGTATTTTACATAACCAAATACTGATTCTGTCAGGGTATAAATGCCGCACAGGGCCATACCCAGGATGTGACAAACCTCCCCTTTAACATCCCATTAATTTCTAACACACCCACAGCCCTGCAGTAACTCACAGCCACAACTAACTCCCACATGAGACCAAATGCCATTAATTTCAGATTACAGTATCAGGCCCGAAAATAATTTGTCTGGTGGATCAGCATAACCATTGTTGCAGTCTGTCCCATCATTTTTGAGATTCAAAGTCACCTTTTGTTAGGCTTCTGAAGCTGGATGAAAGCCAGCCTGTGATGACAAGCATTTGAATGTGCTGCTGGAAGCAGCGGTTGATGCTGTTGTTGCCCTTGTGTAACCACTGAGTGACCCAAGGCAGAATGGACAGGATTGCACATTACATCTCGAGTTCTCTAAAGTTAATTTCTAAACTAAAATTTAATAAATCATGGAGCTGTGTTTAATGTTTGAAAGGCTTGTCAAATTTTCAAGTTTGTGTGAAACAGAAGAAAGACACAATCCATTAAATTACTCAGTAATTATTAATACAGATAAAATAAATACTTCTTTTTCAGTGGAGAAAGAAAACCCCTTTATTTCCTGCTCTATATATGCCCTTGCAATTCATTCTCAATACATACATTCATGAACTACGTAAGCCAACCTTTGATCTCTCAGTGTTAAAAAATTATTGTCTGTAGTCTGTGTTAGTAACCCTGGTTTCTCTAATCTGTGACTCATTTGAAATAATACGCATCTCTTTTGGGCCTGAGACTAGTTAATCTATAGAGCAGAATGTCATCACATTTACTTTCATTCAAGCAACAGAATCTACTTTTGGTACATCTTCCCCCCCTTTTTAGATAAAAAAAGCTGCAGTTTTCCTCATGAAGTGACAAAAAAAAAATTGTCACCATTATCCATCTTTCTAAGACAGGCTATTTTGATACTAAAAATATTGTGACCATTTAGAACAACAAAATAAGCTTCTAGAGTTAAAGCTGTTACATCAAGGTGCTCCCATGGCTGCTGTTCACAAAAAGGAAGAAAATAATGTTCCTTTGCAGGAGCAGCTCCACAGCACTGGGTTGGAAGAGGCCTGATGCTTTCGGGAGAGCTGGAGATAGGCACCTGGGACTTGGGGACTGTGGTTCTCCCACGAGCTAACGGCCGCTGTAGGCACCCAGCTCCCTTTGAGTTCCTGGCAGCTCTTTATTACCGCTAAACAATCCTTTAAATCTCCATAAGGAACAATGATGGTGTTTCAGGCCAAGGAACCATCAGGGTTTCCTGCACTCGAGTCACTGGTGTTCACTTGCGTGTATTAAAGGAAATGCAATTTTGGACTTTTGCCATGGTGCCATAAAGCAGAACCAGGATCTTGTCATTTTGATGATAACAGTCTCCTATAATTCCCATGACAAAAGTCTATCACCTGCTAAGGAAATAAAAAGATGTCCACAGATATGTTTACAAATACACTTAATTAGCATAGTGCATGGAGAAGTCAGGTTTCTCAAATCTAAACAGTGTAAAGGCATAGTTTTGTAATGCTTCTGCATGCTGTGAATCAAACCTGCATGCAAATAGCACAGGGAAAAAAAAAAAAGGTGTACCTGTGGCAAAGAAATTGCCACATTGGTGCTTGTTGAACCAGTCTGTTTTGGTGTTTACTCAATCCCCTTTGAACTTCTCGTGAGTGGCGTTATTCTCTTTGGAGCCTGGAAGGATTTACAGCATTCAGATTCCGCTAATGAAAAAGTGGCAGCAGTGAAGCCAGGGTTTGGATGCTTATCATCGAGCAAGGATTTTAGACACAACAGGGAGCAGAAAGGAGGCAAAATTTACGTATCCTAGTGTAAGCCTTGCCGCCCAATTGATTCAGTGCTGTTTGTTCTAGAGAGAGAGAGATGCTGCCCCTAATGATGACCGAGTGCCCTATCTCACGCTGAAAGCCTTGGCGCTGTAGGGAAGACCCCAGGTTGAAGAGTCTCTTTGAGTCTCTGAACAAGAATGAGAAAGTCAGGGTGTTCTGCCAGTCTTTATCTACCAAATTTATCTTTCTCTTTGGGGATCAGGCTTTCCTCACTCACCCCATTTGAAGAACATCCGTAGGGCAACATGAACCCAGATTTTCTACCTGGACCAGTTTTTGATTGTGCCACAGAAATTCCAGCTTTAAGAACTGCAGTAACACGAAGCTTTAGGTCCTACTGTTATAAATTCTCCTGATGGAAAACTTCCTCTGCAGATTCAATTGTAGATATTCTGTGAAGTCAGCAAGAGTTTGTCAGCCACCAGCCAAAAGCAGACTTTTTTTCTTTCCCCTCCTGTAAATTTTGTGCTTTGCTTTTGTTTTGGGAGGAATAAATCTGCTTTCATCTTCTGACTGTTGCCAGCAAACTGCTGTGGACATCTTTTCAAATTCCAGAGGATGGCTTTCCTCTTATAGCCATAGAAATTCTCTGTATTTGCAAAATTGACATTGTTCCAGAGAGGTAAAAGTGGGTATTTCAGCTCTGCAAAATCATTGCTTTCCATCTTATTGCATATCTCTGTGGAATATATACCTTCTCTGTAAAACGAAAGGTTGCGCTACCCAAGGCACCCAAAACACCACCCGAAAAAGCTTTCAGCAGTAAGTAAAATATTTCTGCAAAATACTGAACTACTGTGATCGAGCCAATGCCTGTCCTGCCTTAAAAACGAACCCGTTCTTCTCCGGATGGAGACTACACATTCATCGGCAATTTTGGCTCCCTTACATTCCTTCCTACCTCATGCTTTCTGCTCCTCAGGCCACTGCGGGGGTCATTTAATTATGTTTGTAATTAGCCAGCAGGTGGCACTACAAAACAGAGCTCTGTGGCAGGGGGAGGTTGCTGGCAGCCGGGGGTTTGTCACCCTGAGGAAGAGCACAGGCTGGAAAGGAAATGTTAGAACTTGCATTTTGATGATGGACAGGCCAAACCTTAAAACCAGTTACAGGAGTTAGTAATGGGCATTACAGACCGAAGTTAATTAAAAGACGGGCTGCATTCTTCTTTGCTGGCTTACTGCAGGGTTTCCTTCTCCAGTACAGTAGGTAGCATCTGAAGACTGATCGTCCCAAGCGGGGTCTGTCAAGACGGGGCGGCTGTGTTGTGCTTGTGGCCAGGCAGACCTTGTGCAAAGGTGAACCAAGTCCAGGCTGCTCCCTGGAAGTAAAAATGATCCTAACTTTTGGTTCTGGACCTCCAGAATATCTGCTCGCTGCTTGGGCATGGCCAGCAAATCTGAATCCTGAGCCAAATTCTTTGGGTTATTTATTAATGATATAGAACTAAACATTTTTTTCCATTTTTTATCTCTCTAGCTATCTGTCATTGAATTCATAAAGGCTTTGGCTGTCCTTTTATGATACATGCCATGCTATGTTCCTTGCCATGCTGTAATAAATGCTACCTTATACAATTCCTGTGTATTACATGAGTTTGGTTGGTTTGTTTCTTAGTTGTGTGAATAAACTAGGAACAGGTAGAAGAACATAGGGGCACCATCAATCCTCAGTCACTATTATGATGCTAATGTATTAGCCTTCACTCCTTTAGTTTAAATACTCATGATGATGTAATTCCATGAGTTTTTTCTAATGATATTTCCACCATTTACTAGTTTTAGTGGTAGAAGACAAATTTGTAAGAATCTGAAAAAAGGCATTTAAAAGACATTTTGCACACTTTTTACATAGTATGCCATGTGAAGCTGCGTGCCTGTGCCCTTCCATAAACTTCACATAAAGCTGAGCGATCTCCTTTTAAGACAGATAAGAGAAGTATTTGTCATAGTATAAGCTAAAGGGCACGGGCCAGTGCCAGTATAATGTTGAAATTTAGCCTGTTGCCTCTATTCTGTGCCTGACTGTGCAGAAAGATGTCAAAAAGAATAACATCAATTTCATTACTCTTCTCTCCAACAAATGCATTGTGTAGAAGGGCTGCACTCACTTGAAAATCATGTGGGGAATCCCCCATGCCTGGCTCCTGTGGTATTAGCTGTCAAAAACTAAATTTTTAGTTCTTCAGTGCATTTGCTCCATTATATGGCCTTTGTCACAGTCTTGATGATTAAGAAGCAAATATGTATTTTTCCATTTGATTCCGCTAAATGTATGTCCAAGACCAGGCAAGTTTGTAATAGATTCAGAAATTTGTTTGAAGGCTCAATTTTGGTCTCAATAAGCTTAAATTTTTAAAAAACATATTGGGAAATGGGAAATGCTGAGTGATATTTCTTCCTTGGGCGTTAACTGTCACCTTTTTGAAATGTAAGAATTTTTCCCCTTCTAGGTGAAAGCAATATTTTAAGAAAATCTGAAATATTTGAATAATTCCTTTCATGCTTCTTTAATGATGATTTTTGTTTTAACCATCCACAGAATTTCCAATGTGCTGCTCTGCAATGTGACAGATCGGGTGTCGTTTTGGTTTGTGGTCACAGATTCTTCCAAAAACGTGACAACTGTTCCTGGAAGTGAGGTAGAGGCAGCCATCAGGTACAATCACTGCTTCTGCAGCCTTTTCTTCCTTGCTGACTGGGGAAGCTTTCTCTCTCTGGGCCTTGTATGCGTGAGCACTCTGCCTCTTTAAGGATAAACTAATCCAAGTAGTTAAAACACCAAGGGGTCAGTACTCTTTCATGCATGTGAGATTAGAAGGATTTTTAACAGTCCCGCAGAATGCAAAGCATATGACCCTTGGGATTATAACTTTGGAAGGAGTCTCCCTTAATGCTGGAGCCTCAGATGAAATCTAGTCCCTTTCCAGAGCCCTACCTGTAATTTGCTGTTTAGTGCGTGGCACATACACTGTTCTCATCCTGCTGCTACATCTCCCAACCAGAGAGCCTTCTTCCTCAGATGATGGAATTGCACACTTTCTGGGTGGGATTTATATAATTTAATTTTCGTTGCATGCCACATGCACATCTACACCTGGACTAATGACCGCAGGCTCCCTTTCAGTGCTTCTCAAGTACAGTTCATCTGACTTACTTTAGAAGTCAGCTTTCACATGAGGAGAGCTCGTGTGAACTCTTCATGAGCAGAGCTGGCTGTGTCCCGGCTTGGCTTAAACAATTTTATACTCACATTCCTTTCATACCAGCTCTTCATAGGATCTCAGTCACTATTGTAGCTGAGCATTGCTTTTACAAAGTACCGTGCGGTACAAATCAGTTTGCTTTCTACTAAATATCGCATTCTATAACCAATAAAAGCAAGAGTGTGGAACTGAAGAGGGAAAAAGTAAAAACAGGTGATCTGACTTCAGTGGTCCACCAAACCTGCATAAGGGGTTTATAGGGATGACTCCCACAAGCAGCATAACTCATGTACATTTCTCAAGCACGGAATGGAAAACAGACCTCTTTGTTTTTGGACATTCTGTACTTTGTCTTGAAAATTCATGTTATCTCTATGGAGGTGTAATGCCTAATTCCTGATGAATGAGTATGCGTTCTTCTGGAAAGATTAACTTTTAAGCTTATGAGCAGATTAAACTATTTCCTACAGAGACACCAAACAATGGCTTCATAGCATTAGTGGAGGAAGCAGATTATTTATTCACTGGAGGTCTCTGTAAGAGTGCTGGAATGCAGGGTTTTTGCATTTCTGTTACTCTTTGATACGTTCAGTCGCATAAGCTGATTTATTTAAGTCTTTTATGTGCCCTGTTTGCCACAGAAATTGGATGCTATTATAGTATGTTTGTTTTTTAACTGTTGTCTGTCACCCGATAAAGAAGAATATGCTATTTATGAAAAGTTTTAATTCCTACCTAACTTAGAAGCAAGAAATAAAACGGTCTATAAAACTGCAATACTTCTTATTCAATTGCTTCTGATTGCAGGCTTCCATACTAAATCATTATTCTAATTCTTCATACTAGAGTAGCACATAAGAACGCTACCCATGGACCAGGGTTTTATTGTATGAGGTTCTCTACAAACTAAGAATAAAGAGGAAGGCAAACCTTATCAGAGCTCTGTATGAGTCCCAAGATCTTGCATAAATATTCACAAGATGTATTTATGCGTATACAAATACAAAATGCACCTGTAGTTACTGCATGTGTTTCAGCACATAATTCTGTAACTCCAGCCGTTAGATGAGGGTGAACAATGCTTATTTCAGCTGTTCACAATGATCCTTTTATATCAATAAGGATGAAAATATTTTCTAAATCAAAGACAGCTTACCGTATTATGAGTCTTACAATATGCCATGGCTTTCAGTCCTCTCCAGGAATGCTGGCTTTCCATTAAGGCTAAGAACTTCCTCTTTAAGGGACGGTCAAACATTATGATTTCCAAGAAAAGAAATTTGCAAAATCTTACCTGCATTTCCCATATATCTGTTCTTAGGAAATACTTGCTCTATGGTAAATGAATTGAATTGTGTACAAGAAAGAGCTGCTGTAAATCATACAACTGCAATCAAAAAGAATCTCTCAAGACCAATATATGTAATATACTTTCTCAAAAATTTCTAACATTTTGAAAAAGCTAATGAAAGATACTGCTAAAACCTTTTAAGGCTGCTTAGATTCAGATCCAGAAATACCTGCAAATGCTTAGAAGTAATGATTGTGGGTGAAGATATCCATTAAAGGGTAGCAGTTGTACTACTCATATGACAAAGCGTATTTCTCAGACTTAGTTTCTCATAATGGAAAAAATGTGCAAAGTACAAATCCCTTTAGCTGCATCCTGCGGGGAAGAAGGGCATGTTGGCAATAGGGATTCTTCTGGACCAAATCATATTCTGTGCCTCATGGACCTAAGAAAATCTACAGCAACAGGAGCAGATGTACCTGCCCATAACATGCAGGACTGGTTCAGTTTGAGGAACCAAGAGGCACTGATAAGTAAATCCTCTGAGCGTTGCAGGGTAGATCTGCCACTCCCATGCTAATCTTGAATTCTGCATGAGCAAGACAACAGAGCCACCCTTACAGATTACAACCTGCTGTGTCTTCAGCACATGGTCCAAAACAGAAACAAGTAATAATACTGTACTTCAGGTTTCATCTGTATTTCCCAATTTTTCAGATAAAGACATACGAAAGTCTGGTGTTCAAAACCTTGTAAGTGTGTGGGTGTCTATGGATTACTGACAGGGTCTATGTTAAAGAGAAGGTCTGTGTAATCCTACCAACATCATGCTGGATCAAATTCAGCCCTGCCAGACTTGCAGCACATACATGAAAATTATTTTTTTTCTTCTATCCTTTTAACTTATAAAATACCTTTATAAAAAGTTGTGATGTTCTTTGTGCTTTTATGAAGGATGAACCGGAACAGAATCAACAGTGCCTTCCTACTGAGTGACAAAACACTGCAGTTCCTGAAGATAACCTCAACCTTATCACCTCCTGTTGAACCCTCCACGCCTGTCTGGCTTATCGTATTTGGTGTTGTTCTTTGTCTCATTGTGGCTGGAATTTTTTTCCTTGTTGTTGCAGGGATTCAGCAACGCAAGAAGTAAGCTTAGCTTTTCTTCTGTTTTAACTGAATACTGGCAAGTTAAGTCAGCTGGGCTGGTTTTGCTTTTCAGATCAGCTTCAGAGAAATTATGGCTGTGTCCCCCCTCCCTCCATAGGTAAAGCTAACCCATGTGTCCTTTTCCGAGGAAAGGGGTTAAAATTTTTAACTGTGAAGTATAGATGCCTTAGTAATGCTGGGGTGTAATGAGGAAATAGGGAGTATAAGAATATGATCCTGGAGGCCACCTAGCTAGAGATGATAGCTTTATAAAGACATTTGCTGTCATTCTTCTCAAGGTTTAGTGTGCCATAGGTGAGCCTCCTCTCACAGACTACCCAAATAGCTGCCAAGAGGGAGAAGGCTGGCAGTGACAGTGCCCCTTCCAGGGCAGTAGTGTCAAAAGCTGGCAGGGCTAAAAAAAATTTGCTGCTGCAGTTTGAGAAGCCTCAGTAGAGGACACAATAATGATTAATGTATGGCTGAAGAGGGCCTGCTCAATGGAACGGTGCATGGTCTCACCTACCATTCATGACCTGATGAGTCCGAAGTAGCCAGTCCTTCACAGGCTCATGACCAGATCTCCCCATGAGCCTAGGTGTTTGCTGATTGGCAGTAGGGTAGGAGAGAGATACTCTCTTTTCCTCTCAGTTTCTGCCTTGTGGTGGCACTGGTGAAAAAGAGAAGGCTATTCATGCTTCCCTAGTGTGAGCATGTTGGAGCAGGCCAGAGAGTATGTGGAGTTTTGGTCCTGCCATCTCTGTGGGCTCAGAGCTGGGCATAAGGAATAGAAATTTCTCAACTGAGCTGAGATTCTACCATAGAAGTTCAGCTTCTGCCACGATTTAGGCTGCCACGGACGTTAGGTTAACACAAAATTATGACTTCAGCAACAGAGCCATACAGGAACAGCAGAAGAACTAAAAAAGGGTAAATTTCTGCTGACAACTAGATGATGTTAAAATTACTGAATGTATGGTGGACTGCATCCCCAAATATATCAGAACAAGGGATTCTTATATGAAAAGTAGTGTGTTGCAGAGACTTTTCCTTTCTGCCTCTTATCACCTTGAAGAACAATGTTTAAAGACCTCAGAAAAGCAACACTTATTGTGAAGAATAAGTGGTTCTCACAGAGAACCCGTAGTAGTGTGATCAGAATCCCTTCAGTTATATTTTGCATTCAGAAGAGTTGCATGAATTTGTGAAACCCCTTTCTGTTTTCAAAAAACAAAATTCAACAAACGATACATGAGAGATGCTGTTGGGGAGAGAGTCTGGGCAGGTACTGGAGATCTGTGGATAGTTTAAGTCCTGTCACAACCTTCCATGTGGTATGGGCTGAGTTATTTTATCCCCTGAACCTAGGCAACCTCTTCTGTAAAACTGGAGAATAATGTTGCTTCCTGAAGCCCATACCTGCCCTCTGTGTAGTATCATGGCTCTGTGTGTCTGTATAGCGCCTAACTCAAAGGGGGGCTTTGAACATTTCAAATAAGTGTAATATAAATAAATTATGCTAAATAGCGATGATTTTTCTAGCTAAAATAATCATTTGTGCTTTATATCAGGCTGAAAGACAGCATTTTCCCCCCTCTGTTTTCAAAATAACTCAGCTGAGCTTGAGCAATTCCCCTCAATATGGTGTAAATGACATGCTCTTATCATCATACCATCAGTAATATGGCTTGTTGCTGCCTGCCTGAGGTCACTTGGCATCCTTTCTGTCTCATGCTCTTGTTGTCCTTTTAGTTGTTATGCTCCTTTTCACTTATCCCTCTGTTTCCCTACTCTGCCTTACGTTTAACTTTTCCTCAGAGCAGATTCATCCGTGATTGAACTCTAACCCTCCTTTTACATCAATGGCATCTGCAGGCAGGGGCAGGGGAGTGAGAGAGAGAGTAAACCAAGTATATATTTCTTCCATCTACTGTTGCAAAGACTGGAGAGGTAAAAGGGATGGTCTGGGCTATTTGGCTTCTCAAAAGAAGAGCCAGACATCAGAGAAGAGAATTTCGAAAGTGCTCATCTCTTTTTCAGGCACCAAAGTATGTGACCAGGTTGTCAGAGACTTCAGCATGTCCAGTAATGAGTTTTCTTGGAAACCTGTCCAGAGCTGACATAGTGGCAGCTCTGTTGCCTAGTAAGCTGTGTTGCAAATCTGGCCTCAGGGACGGCGTTGACTTCTCATAAATCTGGCATTTTGCCTTTATTGGCCTTTAAAGTACCAGTTAAATACCTCGGTTCAGTTAAGCCCAAAAGCACGTGCTTCAGGCTGTTCATACTCAGGGTGGCAGGGAAGCACATGATTGGCCTATAATGGAGTTTCAGTAATGAGTTAGACTCACGCATCATTTCTTGAACTGGAAGATTTTCTTAATTAGGTCTTCGCTGTGCATCACTGCCAACATGTAAAATTCCAAGCCTCAGCTGCCTGCAGCTTGAAAAGCCCCATGTGATTGTAGCCCTTGACTCTACGGTGAGCTGGATCAGACACGCTGTCTGCCAGTCTTTTGTTTGTTCCCCTGTCATCACAGCAATAGGACACCTCCATCTCTGATAATAGATTTGGCACATACCGAGAGCAGGACCATCCTCTGCTGTCTATGCTGGGCTTGACTGAAGTCCACCCCTACCCCCAAAATCCCATCTGCAGCAGGGACCATAAACATTTGCCTTGAGAAGAGTGAATACAGAGTAAGGGCACACAATGCTTCCCTCTATTGCGCTCCCAGCATCTAATTTGCAGCTGGGGACCTTCATGAGCTGGATTTGGTCTTCACGTATTGGGTAACCCACAACGTTTTCTATTCCCTTAACTTGTTGAGTCTCCCCTTGGACTCAGAAATTTTTAGCTTCTCTGAATTCCTATGGCAACGAGTGCCACACATCTCCTACTCCTCTCGTTTCTTTTAAATCTGCTCCTTAGTATCTTTTATATTCTGCCCCCACAGTTTTTGTATTGAAGAACACTCCTTTTACCACTGTAAGAGCAGATACAGCGGCCAGAGGTCAGAAGTTTCCACTACTACACCCCACATTTATTTTTAGCAAGTCTGTAATGCCAAGAATTTCCCAAAGGCCAATAAAATTTTATTATTGTTAATATCACTGTTATTAGCAGTTACACTGAGTCAGGTTGTTATGATTGTCCTGAGTCAGATTGTTACAGTACATGTTGTGGAGTAGGAAGAAGCAGTGGAGCTGACCTTTGAGTTTCTTATCCTCTGAAACCGCTGATGCTGCAGGCTGTAAAGTACAGCAGGTTTTTCAACTATGAACTAGTAGATCTCAAGGTCAGAATAAATCTGGAATTAAAGGAACATCATGACATGTTGACTGATATTTCTGTATTACATCTTCTCGTGGTTGTATTTTTAGATAATTTCATTCAGCAACTATTTTAATATGCTTTTGGTGAGAACTAGACCCTGGAAAAGTGAAAGCTGTGCAATTGTTTGATCTAGAAAACAAAAGTATAAAATACTGGGTGGGAAGGTGGCTGTTAATGAAGTTCGAATTAAAAATGCAGATTTGCAGCATTAAGAGTACCTAATTTCTGGAAAAGATCATCAAGGAGTGTGAAGGCACTCAAGTCTCCATCATTGGAGGCTGTAGTCTAAAGCTGATCTGCTTCTAAAAAGTATGTTTTAATTTGTCCACATCATGGGCTGAAATCTATGACATACGTAACAGGGTCGGACTAGATGTTTAGTGTCGTCCTTCCTGATGTAAAACAAAAACAAATTTAGAGATTTTTTCCATTTTTGTTTTGCACCAACTTTTCCTTCTGCACCCTCCAGTCATTTTACAGAACAAGGAGCTGAAGTAATATTTATAACATATTTATAACATGTTTACTCTATGTTTTCTGATTCCCGATCCTGACCTCAAACCACTAAACCAAGGCTTCCAATCTGCGGGCCTCCCACCTTCTGTGATAGATTTACAACAGCAAAGAGGTGCACCAGATTATGCCTTTCAGACATAACCTATGATAAACTTCTGACTAAATGTGCAGTTTTCTGTCTGTGGAATCATAGTGGAGTGCTGCAGTTCAACAGAATAAGATGATTTTCTCTTCCTTTTCTTTTTAGAAAGAATAAACAGTCAACAGAGAGAGAAAATTTGGAAGAGAAAGGCGAAGTGACAGTAACAGTAGAAAATGGGATTCCTTGCGAAACACTGGATTTAAAAGCAGGCCACATTAATGGAGTCTTTGCCACAGATGATGAACGGTTCACGTCCTTATGAAATGCTGCCATTGCTATCTGATGGTTTTTTGAAAGACTCTTGTGCCTACCTTATCTCGTCACTACTCCTGAATGTCAAACATGAAGACAAGAAAAATGTCCTTTCACTTAATTTCCCTCGAGAGAACCTTTTGCTGATAACACATACACTCGAACCTCCATTACAAAGCTTTTGTTCATGAGCAAAGCAAATGAGAAGACCTCAAATGATATCCGTTAAAGATTTCCAGAAGATATGTGGCAGAACAGGGTTGAAACCTGCCTTGTGTCAGGCGTTTAATTTTTAATGATTATTTAAATATGTCTATTGCTTGTTTTTCCCTGATATAAATGTGAAACTGCATTATTCCTGAATGTCACCGGGGAGATCATTTGCCATTGTCAATTCTTGCTGGGCTTTCTTTCAAGCCATATGCAAAAGTTTCTCTGTAAAATGACTTCCGTTTGCTGATACGCAGTATGCCTTTGGATGGAATAGTGATCAGTGCATGAAAGTTTTAATTTATCGAGGGAAAAAAAAAGCAAGCTTTTACAGTCTCCGTAAGAGCAGGTTAAAAGCAGCTGGGTCATCTGTCGCTTTAGGACTACCAAGGATCTGGTACTAAAAATGTTTTTCACTTAACAGCCAAAGTCACAGATTACATGACCTGGAAATTAAAAGTTGCAAAAGTTTGAAATTTGTTGAAATTAAAAGTTGCAAAAAAGGGCAGATTTTCCAAAGGTACAGTTTCTGGTTAGTGGCCCAGCTCTCATTAAATCTATGAGGGCGTTTCGCAGCTCTTTGTAAAAATCTTCCTTACATTTTTTAATAATGGAACTAGAGCAGATTTCCAAGACATAGCGAACCCGGGGTCAGCTGAACTCTTCATGTGACAGCTGGGTAGCTTTTGAAAAGATTCAGTGCTTGAAGCACCAGCTGCTGGCCTTGATGCACCCGACCTGAATGAGAACGCGTAGGCGGTGGTAAGTCGGCAGAGGCCGTTCAGACCTGTGTTTCCTCTTTGTGTGGCTGGGAGTTGAGGGCATCAAATGGTGCCGGACCCTGAACTGCATTGTTGGATTACTTTAAAGTCAGCCATACATACAGACTGTGCTGTCTGTGCCCTAATCCCATTCCCATTTACATCGGTGATAAAAGTGATACTGATTTCAGAAGAACTGGGCCCCAGTAAAGGGGAGTTGTGTGTGTGGTTAACTGCACACAGAGAATGGAAGTGTGTTGAAGCAAAATGTAGTATCAGCAGTCACCAAACTGGAGGCAGGATTTGACCATTAGCCATCCTGTTTCCAGTGTCATATTTGGAGGCAGTATTGGAAAACCCATTTACATATTAGGGTTATTCCATCAGACCGGGTAAAAGCTGCTTGTAAAGGACCCTCCAGTGTCCCGAACAGTACAAAGGTTTCTTGTCTCCCAGGGTACAAATCCTTCAGCATTTTGGCTGTGTCGAGCACCTTTGGCTGTCCATTTGACTCAGTGCTGGCTCCTGGGTACGGGGTGAGCAGAAGGGGAGGAATGGGGAGGAGAAGGGGAAGCGGCGGGGCGAAGGGAGGAAGCTGAGTGGGGGAAGCCCGAGGCTAGGGGAGGCGGGGAGAGGAGGGCTAAATGCAAAATAAAACTATGGAACCCACTGATCATTTGCCTCACGTGGTCTCATCTGTCACAGTTGTCTTTGATGTCCTGCTGGTGGGTCCCTCTGGACAAGGACTGCGTCTGCTCTGTGTCCCAGATGGTGCGCTGCTCCATTCTGGAAAAGGATTAATAAAGTCAGTTACTAGTGATAATATCTCAGTGCTTCAAAATCACCATCCACAACACGGAGATGTATTTCTCACAGGAATGTCAAAGATTAAGCTTACCAGTGTTTAAGATCATTTGGAGGGAAGATATAGAGTACAGTGTTATTATTGCTTCCTCAGTCATTGCTCCAAGGTCTTTCACTCAGGCAGAGTTTTACTGCGGTAATTCAGATCCCATCATTTCTAAACCTTCACACTTTTGACATTCTCTGAATGACAGCTACACTGCAGTATGACCACAATGGATTGCTGTAACTGCAGCACCTCTGCAAGAACCCCTGAAAGATTTCGGTGAGAATAGCTTGGCAGTGCAAGAACAACCTCGAGCTACCAATTAAGAATTACTGTTATCCTGTATTGTACTATATGGTATCGAAATAAAATTCACTTGATATGAAAAAGGGCCAAGCATATCTGAGCATACTTCTCAAGGCCTGAGTGAAGGTTCAGTTCAGCCCATGGCACTGGCCAACGATTTGAAAATAGATTGAAAGCCTCTGGACAAAACATGTGATGTGGGCTGACTCTGGTGGTCAGTTTTTAATCACTGACTTCCTCCCAGCTCACCTTTTAGCCGCGTAATTACTTTACAGCAGTTTGGTGTAATTTTCTGCTAATGATGATATGGGATTCACCCAGAGCATACATCTTGCTTGCCTCTCTGCTGACAGAAAATGGCTTGAGAGAAGCAAATGATACATGAACAGGCAGGTGTCACACTTAGCAATGCTTTGCAGTCAGTGTTGGTATTTGCTCTTTCACTGAAATAGGTACCGCAAACTAGGTTAATCAAGGTCACAGTGCTACAGAAGAAATAAATCTCTCTTCTAGTCTCTTTGTGCAGCAGGATCATATTAGAAAACAAAGAGCACTTTGATTTGGTAAAGCCTGTCCTCCAGAGCCTGCAAATGGTATGACGATAATTTATATCCCTTGAGGATCTAGCCCAGATGTTTTATGTAACTTTGTAATTTTTGCCTTTTTTTCTGTAAACCACCCGCCATTGAACGACCTGATAACAGGAAAGTGAGTAACAAGCAATATAGACTATACTGGAAACTACTTCCTAAAAACAATGAGTCGGTTCTGCTTTCAGTTACATTTGTGCTGTGCCAATGAATTTCAACAAAGGAACATGGTGTGCCTGAGACTGAACTGTTTCATTTTCAAGAGCTGCATTTGAGAAAAGAGAGCAGAAAAGAAAATTCAATTAAATGAAGCAATAAAGCCAGAGAAGTTCTGTTTGAAGAAAATCTGCAATGTTTATCGCTAGCTCCACATCCCCAGCAAGTTGACATTTCAGGAAGGACATTGCAGTTCTGTTCAGCTTACTTGAGAGACAGTATTGATGCCTAGGCTAGAATGAGCAGAAATCATGCATGAGTAAGTTGTTTATGCTGTCAGTCATTAGCTACACATTTGGAGTGCTGGAGAACGTCGGGAACGCCCTCCTTAAATGAGGGACCGAGTCGGTCGTGACACAACCATTTGCTGTGTGCAACCTTCAGCATTCTATCGCCCACAGGCTGGTTTTGAAAATGAAATTAGTAATCCTTTTTTATAAATATTTATTTAGGGAAGATTGCAAACTGTGGGCAGATGCTGAAGTCCTTACTCGAGCCATTCTGCCACTTGCTTTAAGGAAAGCTAACTGCTCTGTCCTGCAAGCTGATGCTTACTCTGTGTTGGAGAAAACTAGACTGAAGCTTGTTCTGTCACATCAGCATTTGCCTCTTCTCTTCCAGGACAGCGTGCAAAGTCTTGAGAGAGTCTGTCTGTGGTACTCTCCTCCAAACATCTCCCTGTTAGCCCACCTTGAAGTCTGGTACTCACAGCTGGACCCAGTATTCCCCCAGGGCTCTGCCGGTGCTGAAGAGCCTGGAGGGATGACCTCATGGGCTTCTTGCAGACTCTTGTTCCTTCATCACTGTGAGAATGAAATAATTCCCAAATTAATACAAATCACGGCATTAGCACAAGAGCTTCTGGTTTGATAATTTGGTTCCAAGAACTGGGCGTCAGTTTTGACCAAGCAAGGAGTGTTATCACATCTTGACAGAAAGAGTTTTTCATGTGTAACCTCCCACATGTGGGAAAACAAAAGAAATTACTTTAAAGCTTAAGGCAAAAGTGCAACAAAGACTTTTAAAATAATTCCCAGTGAAAAATGGGAGTCTATGTTTCTAGATACTCTTAAAAACATGGCTCATATGCCCTCAGAAATTTGGTCAGTTCGTCAGTGCAGTAACCTGTGACTCATGAAATGAGCTGTTTTAAATGCACCAAATTTTTACAGAAAATGCATTGACCAACTGTCCACAATCCATTAGCAATGAGCAATCTGTGCTTGGTTTCCTATGAGCAGTTCCTTTTGGCCTCTCATGGTTTTTGTTTCCTTTTAATGTGGCGTGCAAGAAGGGATGTGTGCAATGTAGTGACGCCGCAGCTTCCTATGCTACTAGACAATTGCTAATGGAAAATTTACACTGTTAGATATGCCTAATTTGTTGGACTGAACTTGCTGGTTTTCAAATCACATAAAGCTAAAGTACGTTGACAGTGATGAGTGATAACACCCTTACCAGCACAAATGTGTCAGTATATTCAGTTTTGTGAATACATTAAGCACTGTGGATGCACTTAGCATTTGCGTTTTAACTGGATATTCTGTGGCTGGGTTGAGGTTTGCATTTCTGCCCAAGATAAAAGGGTGCAGAGGAATTCCATCTACATAGCACGGGTTCACCTTTGTTCTCAGTAAAGTCAGCAGCTTCAGTAGGAACTGAATTTGACTTAAGATCAAAAAGAAAAGTTTGATTTTGCTAGTCTGTCCTCTTCCTTCCTATTGTGTTTCCCTTTCCCTTAGAGGTGGCAATCTGAAGCTGTCAAAGCAGCTTATTAGCTACAACAGTGGCTAAACAGAAAACATTTAATTTTGGAGAAATGGTGAGAGTGTTCTGGCATTATCTCTCTATCAGCTTCTGCCGCTTTCCTGTCATTTAGATTCTAATTGCTACAAATTACAGTATGTAGCTTTTATCAGTTGTAGACCCACAGGAATTTTAGACTTTGGACTAACGTCCTCTATGATTCTGTATCTAAATGACATTGTAGGTGCTGATGTGCAGACACATGGTCACTGTAAAACAAACTGGGGCGACTCACTCCTGCCATAGTAAAACTGAAATGAGAAACACGGGTTGCCTAGACGAAAAGCTGTGTTTCACAGGATCAATACCCTTCCCTTCATTGGTGAGGCAAGGTGACTTTTTGTAATGGACAAGGTGTAAGGAATACAGAATATTGTGCCTCTGAAGGGTTCCCTCTCCTCTGTCTCCTTAACATACGGTCTTGATTTTGACTGTGGCCTTCAGCAATGCAAACTATGACACTTTATGATATCCTAATTTAACCTGCTGATTTGTACACTCATCTGCCTTCCTGAAAATCATTCAGCTTCAATGCTTTCTCCTAAACCTTGCAAAACCACTATGGTTTCCTGATGCTTCGGGCAACTGACAGCATCTTTACACAGCTCCTGATGTTGTCTTCAGATCTGGGGCTTGCCCCTGCCCACGGGGCACTTGCCTCCTTGGCGATGTTGAGCACGCTTTGACCTGGGGAACAGCCACCAGCCTGTGTCTCCCTTGGAGCGCGAAAGAATGGGGCAGAGGTGGCAGCTTCTCTTTAGGTCTGAAATCCAGGGAGTGAAGCACTCTGTCTTGGGACAGGAATTTATGGAGGGATATGGATTAGTTGTCCAAGGCACTGGATGTTTCTGCAGGGGAAGAGCCAGCTAAGCCCAAACTGCTGATGCTTGAGATGAGGCTGGCTGCTGGTAAGTGCCTTTTGCACGGGAGCTGGTCCCAGGTGGCTCGCCCGCCTGCAGAGGAGCAGAGACGTCCATCCTCCTCGCCGCCACACAGCTCTGCTCCCCACCTAGAGAGCGCACACGAGGATCTCATGAAAGCCCCTTCTTGTAGGAGGGCTCCCAGCGTGGGGAAAGCCCCCGTTGCATGGGCTGAGGGCAGCTGGTGAGCCAGGGAGGGCTTTCGTCAGAGAAAAGGTGGATGTCATGCATGCAGAAGAGTTAGTCATGTGGGAAAAAGGCAGCTCGGAGGATTAAAAGGACTATTTGCCCAGCCCCCAGTTTGAAGCATGAGGAAGAGGAAAAGGATCTGGGATTGCCCCCCAGCGATGCCCAGGTGCAGCTGCGGCAGCGTGGCCCCTCTCAATACACGTCTGCTGTATCAGGACAATGTGCAGAGGGGCTGAAGCCACCCCTGGGCTGTCCGCTGCTTCCACAAAGCCACTTTGCGCGGAGTCCTCAGAGCAAGGATTTGCCAGGTATTTAACCGCTGTGAGCCGCTCTTTGGCAAACAGCAGAGGAGTGGCAGAGAGTGGGGCAGCCACAGCCCCGCACAGGCAGTGGGGTGGCTGTCCCGCGGCAGCTCGTCCTCCCTGGGGATGCTCCAGGCCAGGCAGCCCCGGCGCCGTGCAGCCACAGCCCTTCAGAGACCCTCTCTGCAAACTGGTCACCGAGTAATGCTTATGTCTGTCTTTTATGCACTAGGCAGAATGACAAAGTGCAGCAGAGAGCTTAAGCAGTGCTCCTGCCTGGAAAAATGGCCTGATAATGGTATTTTAAGCAATTTTAAGGGTGTGTGGTGCCTACTATGCAACACAGTGGTTTCTTATTGAGGCATGCCCTAAATGCAATTCTCTGTTATTGCAGTCCTAGTTTCATAGCACAAGTCAGCCAACAACATGAGTGATGAGGCAGAAAACTGCTCTAACAGAGCCAGGGTACAGATGAACATTGGTGGGCAGCTATTTAAGCAGATGTCAGACAACTCAGACCCTGGGGACTACCGGACTGGGAGTATCAGGTAGGAGCTGGGACCCACAGCTCACACTGCAGACCTGAGGGGTGGAGGGGAGGACTGGCACACTGGAGGAGAACGAGTCGTGTTATCATGTCAGGTTACCCGCAGCCTTTGTACTGTAATGGTGGCAAACTGACATAGTTGTCTTTGCTCTGAGCCAAGCAGGCTGGCCGCCATCGCATACAACAACGTATTTGATTGAGACCGGATTTTAGCTCCCAGTTGCTCTTCTGCTATCACCCAAACCCAACGGCTGCTGCCTTGCTGCCCTTGCTGGAGGTTTGGATTTCCTGAAAAGGCTCGAGGTACTTCCCTTTCTCAGTTGTTTGCTGTTTCCTTTTTGCTGTGGCACAAACTGTCCCCATGCTCTCGCCAGCTTTCCAGACCAGCCTGAAGGTCCACCCCAAGAAATGCTCCCAGCTCATCTGAGAATGGATGGCATCCTCTCCCCGTAGACCTGCTGTCACCCTCTCAGGCTACACAAATCCCTTCCAGCTCAGAGCCAGGCCATCCTGCAGAAAGCCTGCCGTGGTAGTAAGGCTGACACAAACAAGTCTGTATCCAGTGGTCTCCCATGTGTCTGCTCAATGGGAGCAATTCCATCCATGAAAGTATGATGTGCGTGGAGCCCAATGGCTCCCCACTGTTGTAACACTGTTTTTCAAAACATAAGTTTGTGCTAATTGATCTCACAGCTTAAAGTTTTTTCTCTTGTGTTAAGGCAATGGCAAGAAAGATGCAGTGTAATTCTTGTATTATTCCTCAGATATGATATCAAGTATTGCATTTAGGTATGCAATAGAAAAGAACGTAGTAATAAGGCTGAAAGTTTGCAGCATAATTCAGTGTGATTCTCCCTGCTACATTTTCAGCTCACCACAATGCTTGCACACACACTTAAATGCAGGTGCAGCTGCACTCCCTATATGAAATGAGGTGACATCCTTCCATCCCCTCCAGATATCCCCCAAGAATCCCACTGCTTTGGGGCCCCTGGGTCGTGCAGGCACCCCTCAGGGTTTCAGGGCTGTGCATAGGCAGGTGGCAGCCGCAGGCTGGAGCGAGGAGCACTGGTGACTCCTGCACTACGTCAGGGAGACGACAGCTATCAGGGCTGCCCCTGAGGAAAGCACCAGAGCACTGTAAAGGGGGAAAAAATAACACCTGCATGAGAAAAGGGAATTTTGTATCAGCCAGCCCTGTTTTAGTACCCTTAAAAGTACTGGGTCCAGTGATTGTGCAGTTAACTTACCAGCATAGAAGAGAAAATGAAAGAGTTAAAGCGAATAGTCAACATAGTCTCTGTTCTTTGCTGGAGGAAAAGAAATCATATCAAGGTAATAATAGACATAATTCTCTGCTCTGACAAACAACAGATGAAACAACAACACAAAAACCTTTCAACATTTCACCACGTGACAGTCTCACTGGCAAATTAAGGAATGATGAGCTAGACAAGAATCACAAAAGGCACATAATTACTTAATAAACAGGCACCATGGTTCTCGGTCAAGAAGAGGGGCCATTTTAAGTGATAGCTCTCCTGGGCCTTGCTGTATCCCATATGATCTGGATGTGGGAAGAGA
Source organism: Aptenodytes forsteri (assembly GCF_000699145.1). Lineage (NCBI taxonomy): Eukaryota > Metazoa > Chordata > Aves > Sphenisciformes > Spheniscidae > Aptenodytes > Aptenodytes forsteri. Next base: position 250,208 of record NW_008795041.1, on the reverse strand, counting down.
AAACCTACCTATTAACAGGTTTGCAGACATTGCCAAGCTGGGAGTCCTCTGAAGGATTACAATTCCAAATGATCATAAAAAATTGGAAAAATGGTCTGAAATCACTTCAAAATGCTTCAGCCCAGACAAATTCAAAATACACTGATTAGTGCCACCCGAGAACCAGATGTACAGAGACAAAAAGGGGAATGGCTGAGCAGGTAGCAGTGCTACCAGAAAGGTCACAACGGGAGTATGAGTCAATGTTGGCTAATGTCACCAGAAAGAAGGTGTGTATCAGCAAGGTACAGCACGTAAGATGCAGATGGTGATTGCACTACTGATCATTGATAAGGTTTCGGTTATGATCAGATGTGGACACCATTGCTGAGGAAGCACAAAATGTGGCGGGTCTGGATGGCACCGAGAAGAGTAACATGCAATTTAGGGAATGTGACCTCTGGGGAAGGGTTGAGTGAATGTTGTTGGCTTTCCCTTGAAAAAAAAAGATTGTTAGAGGATTGCGCATGGCAGACAGAGATCACTTGTTCCTGGTCCACAGGACGTGTATCAGAAGATACTGAAGCAAGGTGCTTCCTCAAGGTCCCTGGTTTCTCACTCTGCTTGCTGGGGACGCCTGTTGCTGAGGCCCTACTGAGGCTGTGCTGTGTTCAGCCCATCACAGATGGGAGGGCTGGAGCTCCTTTCTTGGGGTTTGGCAATGAAGGGGCTGATTGCTGCTGCTCCCATGTAGACAGACTCACAGTGGTTTTGGAGAAGCTCTGCTGGGGACTGGCAACCAACCTCATGGATGTGGCTGCAGAGTTGCGTCTCAAAAAGCACTCCCCC
>NW_008795041.1:208015-249246 GCF_000699145.1 Aptenodytes forsteri | reverse complement strand
GACCCCCCCCCCCCCCCCCGCAAGAAAGAAACAAACAAACCCAAACCCAAACCAACCAAGTGATCCTGACCAGAAACAGGCTAATTTAAAAAGTACTAAGGTATTGTCTGATCGATAACACTCAACACAAGCTGCATTTCCAGAACTAATTCATGCATTGATTTTCCCATTGATTTGCAGTAAGTGCTAGGTTCCTAGCTAGATTAGCAAAGGTATTTAGATATTAAACTGGAGTCATTTTAGTAGTCTTAGTCACAGTACTTAAATCCAGTTGATTTATTGTTCAGATTAGGTCTCTACGCAAGATGCTGTGATCCCACAAAGTCTCTTGCTACTTTTTGATAGTTCAGTGAACGCGTTTAAAAATCTGGTTTTTTATGCCCCAGTTGCTTTGAAAATGAGGTATATTCCCCAAATTACTCAGGCTTTGCAAAGCCTGTTAAAACATGGGTCTAAACACCCAACCAGGTACCCTATGTCAGGCTAACTGGGGTTTCTTCCTGCCTGGGAGTTAAGGTTCATGGCTTGGTGTTTCAGTGAAGTTTCTAAATATTTTTACAGCTTACCACCAATCTGTTAAAGGATTCACAGATTCTGAGCTACCAAAGACACGGGGAGGCTATAGATAAAGTGACCAGCTGTATCATTGACAGCACATTTGGGAAACATTAACCAAAAGTAAAAGCCTTTTATAAGAAGGCCATAAAATGGCAGGAGGAATTATGTTTTTCCAAAGTTAATAATTGACTTTTGTTTATTTGACTTTTTATAAAACACTTTTTCCTTTCTCTCCTACAATGGATAAAACCTATAAAAGGCCCAGCAAATTGGATTCAGCCTTTTTTTTTCACACTAGCCATGCTTGAAGGCTGACAAGACAGAGCCCAACAGAGAAGCTTACCTGAGGAAACCTACTTCATTGGGAGGTTCTCAGCCCGGACATGAATATGTTGGTCCACCTCTGGCTTCTCTGTGGTCTGAGCGCTGTCGTGACCCCTCAGGATGTCACACAACAAGCCCAAATGTTTCTAGAAGAGTTTAACAAGAGGGCAGAAAATATCAGCTATGAGAGCTCCCTTGCCTCATGGAACTACAACACCAACATCACCGAGGAGACTGCCAGGAAAATGGTAAGTGCTCCATCCTGCGGGTTTTACTGTTGTTTTAGGAATCTGACCACTACTTACTAGTTTATTTTGGTTGCACTGAGGTTGGCTGAAATTGGAGTGCTACTTCTTTGGTAGCTGTGGTTTAGGTTCAGGAGGGTAGGGGGGCTTCCTTTAACATAGCAATGTCTCACTGGAGGTGCCTAGGCCACTACCAGCCTCTACAGCCTAGGGTTGGTGCTTGGGCTGCCCTTGCACTACACGGGGATGGCTGGAGGCTGGACTTGTCCCTAGCCATTGCCTTGAGTCAGCCCAGGTGAGCAGAGGGAAAAGGCAAGGGAGCGCTGCATGTTTGGCCCCAAAATCTGAGCTGGATGGAGAGAGATGCCTTCTTCTGCTCAGGGTCCGCCACCACCAGTTCCTCCCGGCATGACGTTTCTGTGCGGGGCCCCTTTCCTCTTGGAGAGGGCACAGCCTGGAGAGGATGGTCTCCTCCCAGGGCCCGGGCTAGGTGCTGCCTTACGGCACGAGGGAACGGGATCCGAATTTTGTGCCCACGCGAGCTCAGGTCTCCCACTTTTCTTAAGACTGAACTAACACTGGACTTTTTACTGACATGGACAACGCTCTCTGTTCTCTGTTGCTGAAATTGTTTTACTTCTCACTGAATATGCAAACATTTTCTGAATGTAGGCATCCTATTAAATGTTTGCTGATGGTTTTATATAGTGGTCCACACCCTTTACCCAGTGGGGGACCTTCACCCCTGCTCCCCATCACTCTTCTCATAGTCAGGGCTGTTGGTAGACTGCCTGGAGGTGTTAAACTGGGAAAAATGAAGGGAGATCATGGATTTCCAAAGGCCAGTAGTGCAGTTTGTAGTACAGTGGTCTAGTACGTTGGTTTGAAAGTGAATTTCTATCTGCAGGAAGGACCACAGCATTTGTACCTATGCTATCCTGCAACATAGTTCTCCCTGCTTCTCAACACCAACCTCTAGCTGTCCCAGCCAACAGGGTCTCTAGGCAAGTACCGTGTTTGTCAAGAGCAGTCAGCCATGATCTGGCTGGTTACCGATTCTGCCATGCCTCAGCCCAGCATCTCGTAACCTTGGAGCCTTTCAAAATGAACAAAACCACTGTGAATTTTGTAGCTGTGTGTATTTTAAACTTAACTCAAGCTTTAGAGGAAAACAATTCAGAACATAAAAATGAAGCTGAACATCCTACATCTACTTTTGTGTAATGGTTTAAGTCTTCCACTTTGTGGTCTTATAGCTTAATTAAAACATGGTTTAATATCGTATTTCTTAATTAAAGCAAGGAGACTGGTTGCTGGAAGAAATCCTAATGACTAATCATTGTCATTCTGGAATGTTTTCCAAGGCACCAGGTACTTAAACTGTAATGTTTCCAAACACGTAAAATGAAAGCCCCATATAGTACTTTCAGCGTTAATGAGATGATAATAAAATACATGAGGAGATACCAGCAATAAGAACCAATTAGTCCAGTGCTCAGGGCGAACGTTTTCTCTCACTTGATCTCTTCAGTATCGCTGGTAATAAACCCACTGCTTCCCCTCCTCCCTTTCTGCTGGAAGAGCAGAGTTAATGAATACTGTCCCTTCTGGCTCCTTCCCATCCATTTTCCTTGTAAACTGGGCCACAAACCACGTAACTATTCCTCTGACTTATCAACCAGTTCCTCTAACTGGGGAAAAACCAGACGGCAAGCTAACTTCTTTCCCCCAGCTTTTGTAGCCAAAGAGCCCCCTTTTCTGCCCCGCCGCTCCTAAGGCACCTCTCCATCCCTGCTCCGGACAAGGAGTTCAGAAACAGATTTGCACAGTGATACTTTTCCTCTGTGTGCTTGTCAAGCTCTTGCCGACTGAGCTTTGCAAGCCGCTGAGCAGTGGCAGGGCGGTTTGCTCTGCTCCTGTGAAGGGGGGAGTTTGGAAAGCCTCCCGGTGATGGCTGCCCTCCTGCAGAGGGGCTGCATGGGCAGGGGGAGACACGGGGATGGGACTGCCAAGGGCTTACTTCTGCCACCGACTCTCTCCACCGGAGCCTAAAGCAGGTACGGTGGGTCCATCCAGCACGGGGCTGGAAAACCCAAGCACAGCCTTGGCGAAAGCATTGGCCTCGCCATGTGTTTGCACAGGGGTGAAGTGTGCCTGAAAGAGCTCCTCAGGCACAATGTGACATTTGTGTTTCCTGATGCCTCAGCAGGGAGGGACAGGCTTTACAGGTACCCTCTCCAAAACCCGGGAAGCTCTGGCATAAGCACAATTAATTAAACTGTCCCAAGGACCAGGTTGATTAGTACTGTTCTTGTTGCCATTTGGGATGGGTGCTGATGGTGCTAAACTACGTACAAACACATTAAAAAAAGGTGAATAAGAATAAGACAGTTCCAAATCCAGTTCTTATGATGCTACTTTGTGCACTGAAATTTGGGAGTTTCACGTGTCCTGGTATGTAATTGCAGCAGTGGTAAAAGCAATCTCATGCAAAACATTGAGGTTTTGCATGCCCAATTTAGGCATCTGTTTAGAGCCTCCTATGCCCAAGTATAATCTTTTATTTACCAAAACTTAAGGAGAAAGTGATATTTGCATAATGAAAAGATTCAGTATCAATATCTTGGCTGCTGTCTGTCACTGCCACTGAAGCAGAAATGGGGAATGACATCTGGGTCACAGAACTCTTGTGCCCTGGCTTGTATCTGGTTTCTGTTAGGCACACGTGGGTGAAGAAAAGCACTAAGGGAAGAATATGGGGTGATTTAGAGTAGCAGGGAACACAGCTGGGTGATGCTGGATCAGTTATAACAAGCACGGTGGGAGGAGACAGTCCTGCTTTTTGCTGTTTCCAAAGAAAAATGGTTATCTGGATGTGTGAAAAAAACAAAGCCAAAAAGTTCTCCAGCCATTTCACTGAGCAGTGCAAGTGCTCAACCCACAATCCAGAGGTAGTCTCCACAAATGAAGTTCTCCCCAGAAGTAATATTTTTGCCCACTGAGTACATCAGGCTGCTGCACTCTTTCGGCAGAGTAATTCAGGGTTCGTATGAATCCCTTTCAGAACGAGGCGGGCGCCAAGTGGTCTGCGTTTTATGACGAGGCCTCCAGGAACGCCAGCAGCTTCCCATTAGCCGGCATCCAGGATGCTCTCACCAGGCTCCAGATCCAGGCTCTCCAGGACAAAGGATCATCTGTGCTGTCACCGGAAAAATATAGCAGAGTAAGTTGCTGAATGTAGCTCATTTTTGTTGGGTGATTTGAGCTGCCTCCCACAACACCCCCGAGTGAGGGCACAGTGCTGTCGCCACCCTGCTTGTCTTGGGATGATGCTGTCTCCCAGCATCGGTATGGAGAGTGTACCTGTACAAGGTGCTCATAGCAGTACAAGACAGGAGGGGTGGCCTGGCTTGAATGATTCCCATTCAAGTCAGCAGTTTTGCCATGTAATCCATGCAATGAATTTCAAACACACGCACGCCTCAGAGTTGTCCTTGCACAAATGGCCAGATTAGTCATAAGAGGAAAAGGGGACCTGTGGTAAGTGCTTGGCTAAGTCCAGACCTAGAGCAATGAGCAGAAGGAGATGGGTGAAAGGACATTCAATGAGACAAAAAGGTGGAGGTGGAGGAAGTCTTTCTTTCTCTGCACGTGTTGCATTATCAAACTGTGAAAAAGAGGGGATGTTTCTATGCAGCGGGTACCCAGGGATGCCTGAAATTGGGGAGGGTTGGTGATCGCCTTTCACAGAAAGCTGCTGAAGGCCAACAAGATTTAGCAAGATTCATAACAAGATTTGACATTTCCACTGACAAGTTCGTGTAAAAGGCATGTATATGGATAATGACTATATGTGGAATTGGAATGAGCAGCTATGCAGACTCAAAAGGGATTTATAACCAAACACTTGAGGGTTAAATTAGTTTCCTTTTGCTGGAGATCAAATTGAAACATAGCATTGAGTTAGAGGATCCTACAGTCCTGATTATAGAAGGACCCTGAGATTTTTCTGCTGAGATCAGCAAAGTTAACCACCGTGCAAGAAAAGAAGTGGACTGGCTGGATCTCCTGTCTGATCCAAATGAGATGTGTTTCTGGAAAGACAAATTACCTTGGTGGGAATGCTGACAGTTCATACAAACTTGTATTTATTTTGGAGCACAGCAGTGCACTGATGGTAATGCTGTCTCTGTTGAGGAGGTATTTTCTTCAGTATCCTGTTTAGACACTTGCAGTTTCCTAGATAAATGGCCTTTGGGGCTGAAATTGTTGATTCTTGCCTGAAAAGTGACGTTTTGTACAGTCCGATGGGATTCCATAGGTATATTTAAATATTCTTCACTGATACGAAAATTTCCCTGGGCACCCACTTATTTTAATGCTAACAGAGATGAAGTTAGAGCTAGTCATTAGCTACCCCTCCCACTGACCACTCTACATAGTTCTGATTTAAAGCTTTAAATGAGAAATAGCATAGTCCTAAAGGAAAAGCTAAAAGTGGTGCATGTTTTTCTTGAGGTATGGAAACCTGAAAACATAAAAACAATAAACACAGAGCTATGTAGCATAGCTTCTGAGATAAAGCTGAATGATTTCAGATGCATTTGGCCTTCAGCTGACCCAAGACATGAGCCGTAACTTCTCTGGAATGGAGTATAAACAGATCTATGCAGTCAGTGTGATGCAATGTTAAAAACCATAAGCAACAGTCAGGCTGGCAGCATCTGCAGAAGGGGCCCTTTTTGCTGCCATTCAAAACCATGATCTACCTGGAAAGTTTAGGTGGGTCCACGCTTATGGAAGTGCATTGCTAAACTTCATTGTTTTATTGCTGCTGTATATTGATAGCTCTCTCGTGACAGTCTGTGCTCATTAAATCCAGAGCTCTGTCTGACTGGATATTAAGGACCTGTAGATTACGTCATGTATTTGGGAGATTATCTGTCTTTTCCAGCTAGGTCCTGGTTCAGTAATGCATTTAGGCAAATTCTTTCATTAATCTCCACTGAGCTTAAACATATGCTTAAATGTTAAGCTGGTGGGTGAAGTGCTCTTAAGGAATTAGCATAATTGGCTGTTATTTTGCACAGAGTGGGTTTCTAACAGGCTATCTCACATCTAACCTGCAGCTGGGCACTGTGCTAAATACAATGAGTACCATCTACAGCACCGGGACCGTCTGTAAAATCACCGAACCGTCTGAGTGTTTGGTGCTGGAGCCAGGTACGGTACTAACCACTGCCCCTACTGTGTCCTTTACACTGAGGGTTCAAAAAGAAAAAGCCCAAGGGTGGCTCCTGACTGCAAGAGAACAGGCTGTAGTTTCAATAGATATTTCCTGCTATCTAAAGTTAGTCATAATTTATTTGCACCTTGCAGTTCAGGGACCTCCAGCGGGCCTCCTGCCCATGAGACATACTGTCTCCTACTTGCAGTAGACAAAATTTGGAGAGGGCTGCTCAGCTTGTGTGACAGCCTGCCTGTCACCGGGGGTTTGCCTACATCAGAGAAAGTATTTTTTCCCCTGCCATCAAAGTCTTGTTGGACTCAACGTTGCGTTGAGGCCAGTCCCAAGAATGCTACCAACTTAAGGGAAACTAATGCAGAGAGAGCATTTAAGGGACTCATGATCTGCTCTGTGTATCTTAAGAGAGGAAGGGGAAAACCTTAGATCAGAAAAGGATGCAATGAAATAATGGGATATTTCAGTATATCAAACACAAAGTGTTTTCTTCTTAGTTCATGAAATTTCTGTCGCTTTGGCTCATTTGCCTGCTGTGAAAGAGAAATAGTTTCTGCTTTTTCAAGGCCTAGTACTTATTTTTTTGTTCTGACAGGTCTGGACGCTATTATGGCTAACAGCATGGATTATCATGAGAGACTGTGGGCCTGGGAAGGCTGGAGAGCTGATGTTGGCAGGATGATGAGACCATTATACGAAGAGTATGTTGAACTTAAAAATGAGGTTGCAAAGCTTAATAGTAAGTCACAATTTTTTTTCTTTTTTCTGGCTTCCAGAAATTAACAAACATACCACAGTCTTGCACAATTTGCACAGGAATTCAAAACCCATACTTTTTTACACATTGATGAGCAGCGCTTTGCACATGATTTGCTCTTGATGTGCACGTCACAAAATGAAAGGCAATGCAGAGAGGTGCCATCATTGACCAGATCAGAGGTCTGTCAGCAGCCTGGAACAAAAGGGAGATGTCTTTGTTGGCACCTTTCCCAAATGCCATAATGTATCAGTGTCCTTCATTACATACTGCCTTACCCAGAACTGCACTGCTTGTGACTTACGGGCAAGCACACTCAATTTAAACAACTTCTGAGTGCTGCTGAGTCTTGGCGACGTCTGCTCTTTTCTATCGGCCTTGACCTTCTTGCACCAGCCACAAGCAGTGGTACATTTATAAGCATTATGCCCTAACTGGAATGATCAGATTTGGTAGGCCTGGGCCAGCAGATGCAGCCAGGTGCTTAAAAAGGATTTTGCACTAAGGGATGTGTGCTTCCAGTCAGAGGTCTCCACACAAATCATAGGGAACTGTCTTTTCAAGGAACAATGGCAGGTGGCTGCTAATTTTCTTTGGGGGTCTTCTAAAATAGCTTCTGAAGTAGCTACATCATCTGCCTCTTGGCCAAACTGCAGCTGTATCTCCTTGTTTTGTGAAAATTGTCAAGCTGGAGCTAGACACCAGGAATAAGAAATTATAGTCCAAATAGTTAGGAAAAAACCAAACGTTAAGAAATGATAATTATGACCTTCCTCCATACCACTAAGGAAGAGACCTCAGCTATGAGCCATTTCTACTCCAGGCTTGATGGAGCTCAGTGGACTGGAAGACCTAGTGGAACTGGGAGCTGAATTTCAGTCCCGGTATCTACACCTGCCCTGGTGGTTTTGTTGCTGGAGGAGGGGGCCCGTATTCAATGTCCACCAGCTTATACCTTCTGTGAGAACCCCTTAGTATCCAGCCTGAGCAGAGGCTGCCCTCCCTCATAGCTGCAGGAGCTCCAGTCAGGAGTGACGATTTCCTTTGACCTCCATCTCCAGCTGGAATGACCCCAATTAGCAGATAACCGTGATTGCAATTTCTGCATTTCTTGGAAATCTCCCATACCTGCACGTTCATGGGACAGAGCCTTGGGGGCGCACTCTCCTCCCCCCTAGACCCAGAGCATCTCGCGCTTTGCCGCTTTGCTTTGGGGGAAAGGCTGCAGGTCTGCATGGGATCAGCAGAGAACTGCACTCCTCCTGCAGACCTGAGCGGTGCCATGTGTGGTGTCCTGATGTGACACATCCATGCTTTACAGGTTATTCTGACTATGGAGATTATTGGAGAGCAAATTATGAAGCAGACTATCCAGAAGAATACAAATACAGCCGTGACCAGCTGGTCGAAGATGTGGAGAAGACATTTGAGCAGGTAGAGGCAGGAAAAAGCTCTCACCTAGGCCACAGGGTTGTGTTTGGTGATGGTGGGCTCACGTGCCGATGTTGTAAAGGAAGACAAGACCTGCTCTAAACTGGCTAATCTCGGTCTACCTGGGGTTAACAGACGTTGGGAGACATACATGACATTTTTACCTCTGCAGCCATTCTAGGACCAGCTTGGTCCCCTCGGGCTGCACTGTGCCAAAGGCTGGGAAAGAGGGAGCTCTGCAGATCCATGTCTCTCCTCCAGGTAGGGCCCATGGGGGGAGGTATGTTTCCCATGGGGTAGATGGCATCCTTGATACTCCGCATCTAAAGTTAGCAATGCTTCCGCCCTCATGCCTGAGCAGGACTTCTGGGGCTAGGATCTGGACTCAGTGCTTGAGCCCCGAGGCAGGGGGCAAAGCTCAGCTGCAGGTTTGGGGTGCACTTACCTGCTGAGAGAATTTCGTCAAAAGACACCTTCGAGGCTCTCTGTTTAGGAGGGATGAGTGGCGTAGAGCAAAGAGAAAATAATTTGTTTCCTTCTCCTCCTCTGCCTCCAGATAAAACCTCTGTACCAGCAGCTGCATGCTTACGTGAGGCACCGGCTGGAGCAGGTCTACGGCCCCAAGCTCATCAACTCCACGGGATGCCTTCCTGCTCATTTGCTGGGTATGTCAACGCGGCCATGTTGCGCAAGCCTGACTTTGTACACAGGACAGTCACCTTCAAGGCACGCGGGAACAGAGTAATCTGCTTGTTTAATCAGGATATTAACAAATGGGTTACAGATAAGAGAAGGGGAGAGGAGAAATGAAGAACTCCTCCCTGGCAGAGATGACACAGGTGTTTAGCAGCAGAGGCAGGTAGGGAAGGCAGGTGTCCTAATCCTCGCTGGAGCTGGCGGCACCCAGCTCAAAACTCTAGCACTGGGATGGGGCATTTCCCTCCCCTCTGCAGCACTTGTCTTCCTTAGAAATGAGAGTTTCAGAGAGACTTGTTCTTCCTTTTAAATTTTATCCTAAGCTCCCACATTTCATAACTTTGCTTTCAAAGCACGCAACATGAAACTGCTGTAACTGTAATGTACATGAACATGGCAATGGCAATCACATGGACTAACAACATGGATGTTCAGTTGTGAACAGACCTTTAGGAAGGTGATCAGTCCTGAAACTGTATTGTACAAGAATAGCTGAGCTTGGGGAATAAAAGGATCTTTGATCTGAGTTTGACCTATGCATGACTTCCCAGAACTGCTCCTGTCCATATCTGGATCAGACCTGTTTAGATGTATAGGAGTCCCTATTTATGACACTGCACAATTTATAGAACTGTCTGACACTTTTGAACAATATGTAATCAATCATTTAAAGTATTTCTGTGTTTCTCTCTTTTTTTGAAGGTGATATGTGGGGTAGATTTTGGACAAATCTGTATGCCTTGACCGTTCCCTATCCAGCCAAACCAAACATTGATGTAACTTCTGCAATGGTTCAAAAGGTAAGACATGCCTTTATGCAATGTGCATTATGTAACAAATCTAGATGGCATAAAAATTATACACCACATGTCAGCTGCTCTCTAGAAAACCATAGCTGCCCTAAGGCAGACACAGCGCCAGCAAAGCATTGCTTTCTGCATCCTTTTTTGCTCTTCACCTTAATGTGTTCATGCATTTTCCACTGTACCTTTTCCCTTAGCTATTTTTCTCTCTTTCTTCTCCACCCTCTTGGACTGGCTTAATCTTGGCTCCAAGTCTATTTTCCTCAGAGACACCTACCCATTAAGAGATGTATTTTGTACATATAAATATTTCAGGACTCATGGAGCTGGCTAGTATCAAATATGACCTTTGCCAGCCATTACCATAATCAAATAGTTTGTATATCACAGGGGTTTTTTTGTCAGTCTTGTTTATTTGGATACAGCTAGGAAACTGCAATGCTGCCTGTTATCTTTAGATAACTGCATAGCACCACGGGGTCTGTGTTTGAGATGTGTAGTGCTAACAGCCGTGACAGCACCTTTACCAGACCAAGAACATGGGTGAAGATAACTCTCTGTAGTCTTGCCTAAGTTTCACTCCTTTTATAAAATAAAAGGTCATTGGTGGAATTTGATTTCTGAAATGTGATTACTTACCTGAAATCTACCCTCCTCTCATAGGGAGCACTCCATGCAAATGTTATGCTGGCAAGAGAAGGAACAGCTAAATTTGATTCATAAGCAGTTTGCACAAGTCTGCATTAATCTCACCTCTATTTTACAGTACTGACCCCCTTGTAGTCATAAATTTGTGTATATTGAAGTTCCACCGTGAGGAGGGAAGCATTACTTACAGAGCCTCGGAGCAAAGGCTGGACTCGTCCTTGTTGGTGAATGTGTCCAATTGAGGATTCTCATCCAACTGAGCTTTCTGCGAAAACTCAGTCTAGTAAATGCTGAGCTCCTGCTATGTAGAATAATAAAACTGCTGAATGACAAAAATATTCTGGACATTAACATGCAGTTACAATCTGATAAGCAACTCCTCTAGATACATTTGCCAGGTTTTATGGTTCTGGCCGAGATCTCCTCTCATGCTTATCTGCTGGGAGTGCAGCTCCACTCCCTCAAATCAGTTGTCCCCAGCTGAAGTGGCTGAAGGGTCGGATCCCAGATCTGACATGCTACTGACAGGAATGCCTTTTTTATCTTCACTACCTTATCTTTTATTGAGGGCTTCTCTGGTCTGGGTCAGGTGCTATCTGCTGAACCTCTGAGTGCAGAAACCTATTTTGTTTGTGGGGAAAACACTTAATTTCAGTTCCCAGCAGAATTTACAGAAGTGCCGAAGGCAGACACTACCGTCTTACTCTCAGTAAGTCAGGTGCTGATCTGAAGTCGCTGGGAGATAAATATGAAGTCAGCTGCCCTGCGTTAAGCTGGCTGTCGGGAACAGGCTCCGTGCAGAAGCAGTGGTTAATGGTGGCGTTGTCTCTTTCAGAAATGGGATGCAATGAAAATATTCAAATCCGCTGAGGCCTTCTTCACCTCCATCGGCCTCAACAAAATGACTGAGGGCTTCTGGAATAACTCCATGCTCACAGAGCCGGCTGACAACAGGAAGGTTGTCTGCCATCCCACGGCGTGGGATCTGGGGAAAAACGACTACAGGTACTGCAGTTACTATGACCCCTTTTTATACCATCTCCTAGAACATTCATATTTTCACTAAAGGTGCATCATGCCGGTTTAAGTTATAATTTTTCCTTATTTATTATTTTTTTCTGGCTCATAAGAAGGGAAAGGAAGTCAAGAGAGCAGGGATCTTGTGGGACTGTAAACCTTTCTGTGTAACTTTTTCTGTGAAGACCTAAGGACTACTCTCAAGTTTAAGCAGAGAAGTGACTATTATTTATATGAATTAAAGAAATAATGACTATGTTCTAGGGCTTAAGGAATAAGCAGAAATGCGGGTGCTTGTGGATACCAGTGAGATTTGTGCACACCTGCACGTTCTGCAGCAATGGCACAGGGTCCCCGGGTAGCAAGTGAAAACCTCCTGAGAACCCACCGTCTATTTTTAGCAGATATATCCAGTTTAATGAAAATCCATCAATCATCTCTTTCATATTTGGGAAAGAAGAGGGACAGCAAATTCCCACACAGTGAAGTCTCCTGGGGCAAATTCTGTCCCCTCTTGCAGTCCCCACGGTTACCTGGGGGAAGAGGCTGGTCCCCAGCACAGCCTTAGTGAAAGCTGCCAGCCTCACACCTCACACCTCAGCAGCCTGGGGAAGGTGAAAGGAAACCCTATTTGGAAGAAATTCCTTTATTAAATAGTACCTACACGAGGATGAAGTAGCAGGAGTTGCTGACGCACAGGTTTTTTTACACTACTATCTGCCTAAGTTTGATGGTGGGTACTCACTCCAACACACACAGTGAGTTTATCGCCAAGTTTCAGAGAGCAGCTACTTCTCACAAAACCAGCAATTTTCTCTTACTCCCAGTACAATTTCAAGGTGGCTGAAAGTGTTTCGCCGAGTTCCCCTCCAAGCCTCGTGCTTTCAGGAGGAACTGCACCCCATGCTAGGATGTGGCTGCCCGGGTTTTGTGAGGGGCGAGGGGTGTTTGCAAGCTCTGGAGGCTGCTTTGCCCCGCAGTTGCGGCAGCCAGGGCTCAGGCAGCAGCTGGCTGGGCCACTGTCTCTCTAACCACAAACACTTTGCTCTGGTGCACAGGATCATGATGTGCACCAAAGTGACCATGGATGACTTCCTGACTGCGCACCACGAGATGGGCCACATTGAGTACGACATGGCGTACTCTGCGCAGCCCTACCTGCTACGAGGCGGCGCCAACGAGGGCTTCCACGAAGCAGTAGGTGAAATTATGTCACTTTCTGCAGCCACTCCTCAGCACTTGAAATCTCTTGGCCTCCTAGAGCCAACTTTCCAAGAGGATGAAGGTAAATAAATGCATAAATGTTATATATTTAAGTGAAAACACTTGCAGGCCTTATTTTGTAGCAGAAGATTGTGTCTGCAAACTGAGTGATCAACTGAGAGGCTTCTGAAAATCTTACCCCACTAGCTTACCAAAAATACTATTTTTTTCCCCAAATCACATCATGAAGCAAGGATTACTACTTTATAAAGTTGCTACATAATTTAGAAACAAATAGCTAGCACTTCATTACCTTCAGTACTGAACAACTCATCCCAAAATCTTCATAGTTCATTTAGATGAGCCTCCAATAGTCTTTCCAATTTCTGTTGCATGAATCTGTACATATCTCTACCAAGGTATGTATTTAGCAGTTCAAATGAAACTGAAGCCTTGAGATTTACATCTCCCACGTAAGTGCATATTGAGTGGATGATGTAGGTAGGCCCTCATTATAATGCAATTTGTCTGGCTTCCCGGAGTATTACCTTGTAAGGATGGAGATGTACCAAAGTCTTCATCTCAAAATTCCCCAGAGCTTGGGAAGGTTTTCAGTGGAGGATAATGAAATGTAAATGCCAAAGGGCTAGGTTATTTAAGAGGTAGGGGGAAAAGAAAGAGAGACAAAACTGTATACAATACCTAAGTGATCTTTTCTCATTTTTTTTTAGTAGTATTCTTCCTTCCACTTTTTTCTTAGTGAAAATCTGTAATTCAAACCAGATGTAAGCATTAGCTGTAAAAGGAAGCAACTTTAGCTGTCTAATCAGATACTAATTGCTACAATAACCGTTACCTTAACTGCTTCTCTCCTCAGAAACTGAAATCAACTTTCTACTCAAACAAGCACTAACGATTGTTGGAACAATGCCTTTTACTTACATGCTGGAGAAGTGGAGGTGGATGGTGTTTAGGGGTGAGATTACAAAGCAGGAATGGACGAAGCGGTGGTGGGAGATGAAGTAAGTTTGAGAAACAAAGAGGATTTTTTGCAAATGAACCTGCAAAACCAACCCTTTGTAGTTACCCAACATGCTGAGGTGTCTGTGCCCCTGTAGAGTAGGATCTGCTCTCAGGGTATTTCTACAAAGCCTCGTAGAGTGCCAGCTAGAAACACCCAGCGTGGTGCAGACAACATCTCACAAGCCATGTATCCCCATTAGCGCTGTGTACAGCCCCGGGCAGTTTACACTGCTTCTCGGCAGACTTTCTCCTCATTTCTAATGTGAGCTTCTCTGATAAAGAGAAGCCCATGGCCTTCACATGGGATATTCCAGATCCCAGGATCAACATTGCCGTCCCCCTGACGCATGCCCCAAGACATCTTCGTAGCTTAAGTACAGCCCTTCCCTAAGTCTCATCAAGCATATGCTCTGGTTTGCTCCCCACTTCCTTAAGGACAAGTGGAAAGTGAAGTTCATCATACTTGCCAGCCTGAGAAGCACACAGATCTCAATCTACCAAATATCTGTGCACATGTCTCTGCTTTGCGTTTCCTCCCCATTCTAGAGTGGTTTTGGAGGCAAATTGTCTGAAAGACTCCAGACTGATTCTTTCCTTTCTTATGTAGTAAGATACCACTTTTCTCAGTCAAGAAAATACAGTTCCCTTGGCAAGTAACATCCAGAGGTGCCTTTTCAGATTATGCCCA
The DNA here is from genome assembly GCF_000699145.1 of Aptenodytes forsteri. Taxonomy (NCBI): domain Eukaryota; kingdom Metazoa; phylum Chordata; class Aves; order Sphenisciformes; family Spheniscidae; genus Aptenodytes; species Aptenodytes forsteri. Next base: position 234,611 of record NW_008795041.1, on the reverse strand, counting down.
CCAGCCAATCTATTTTCAGCACCTTGGAGCTCAAGATTAAAAAGCGGTTTGATTCAGACTGGAGCCTGTCATTTCCCGGGTTGGTTAACATGGGGGCAGAAAAATGCAAAGAAACCAAACAAGCCCCACACTGCAAATGGAGTCTGCACTCTAACACGAACACAAACAGTGAGCCTCCATCAGCATATAAAATGTATAGTAAAACTTGATATAAGCAGGCCTCCTGACCCGCTGTAAAAATCAGTCAGCTTCAATTTATTCAAAAGTAGCAGAGATGTCAGAGAAACGGAAAATGGCAAATTGTTCAGGGAAGCTTATCACATCTGTTGTAGCGGCACTGCAAAGCTCTCTGCTGGAACAAGACCTTGAAATACAGGTTTAAGGAAAATATTTCCATGTGAGCTTATTACCATTTTCAGAATTTGGGGCATGGGTTTGTTTCCATAGTACTGCTCAGGAAACACGCTCTCAGGAGAGGAAAATAAAGAGAAACCTCCTCTCCAGCCCAGTGGCACAGCAGGCCATACACCTTTTGGGTCACCCAGTCTCTGCGTGCACTTACCCAGCACAAAAATGAAAGTGTTAGTCTCCAAACTCGGGATGGCCCAGGGCATGAGGTGTGTGTGTGAAGCTCATGTCTTGTAGATTATTTCACACCACTAATCACTCCCTGCACACCCTGCTATCATACAAATCCCTTCCTCACACTATCAGTTTAAAAGCAGCTTCTTCTCTGTGGAGCAGTACTCATTTGGGGTTACTGGGAGCTGTATGGACTTCTTTTTGGAAGTGAAAGAGGTGCCCATATCAGACAATACAGAGGAAGAGCAGAGTCAGATTATTTTTCCTTATTATCTATTAACAGAAATCGTGTTTTTCCTTCATCCCCAGGAGAGAAATAGTTGGCGTTGTTGAACCAATCCCTCATGATGAAACCTATTGTGACCCTGCAGTGCTGTTTCATGTGGCCAATGATTACTCATTCATAAGGTAGCTCAGTGTTTAATTTATGACTTACATTTTGGGTACAGAACAAGCCCCAGCTACCTAAAACATCTACTGGAGAGTCTCAGGACACAACCTTAGTTTGTTTAAAGTCCTGACTGAAGGTCACTGATTTCAGTGGAAGTTTTTCTGTGGACATCAAGGACTGCTCCATAGCAATCTCTGAGCAGTGAGGAGGCTACTGAGCTGCTTGCCGAGCAGAGAAGCTTCATGCTGCCATCAAACTGGTGGGAGAACATCTGTATGAGGTGCTTGCCTCTTGGGGAGGCAGAGTGCCCCCTATCACTGTCACTTGGGCCATGCACATGCAGCCCTGAAGCAACTAACTCTGGACGTCCCTCCATGTCCCAGCCATCTCATTTTAGAGGGCTCATCCGGAGTGGAGAGTTGGGCCTTAAAAACCTTGCTCGCTCCTGGTTTATGTGGCAGCAAACAGATTTGGGGCTCTTCTGCTGCATTTGATCTTGGCATTTTGTTAAATCTGAGTCAGCGTAGCCTATAAATATGAGCTGGCCTCTCTCCCTGTGGTGCAGCCTCCCAAGCAGGGGCGCCAGCTGACACAGCAGAGCTTTCCAAAGCCAAGGGCTTGTGAGTTTCCTTGCCAGATGACTAACAAAACCTGTGCCTTCCTTCTCCTTGCCCTTCCTTTAGGTATTACACCCGGACCATCTATCAGTTCCAGTTTCAGGAGGCACTTTGCAAGGCAGCTAACCATACTGGCCCTCTTCACAAATGTGACATTGCCAACTCCAGAGCAGCTGGTCAGAAGTTGAGGTAACAAAGCAAATTTCTCACACATAATAAATCAGAGTATAACAAAGCCTAATTCATCCTTGAAAGCTTCTGGAGTCAGTGAGGTTGCATCAAGAATGAACCTAGCTTGAAAATTTAGCATATATCTACTCAGTTTATTTTGACAAGTTGACTAAATTTATATCCGCTGAGGATCTAAACATCAAAGGTTTAATTGCCTGTTAATGAGAAAATGATTTATTTTTATTAATAGGAATGATGGGAGGAAGGAGGGAATTCAGAAGCAAAAAAGAAAACTTCGATACCGATGGCAAATTTTTTTGCTAGATGTCTAGATGGAACATGGCAATAACATATATTACCTCTCCTTCCACATACACAGAAAATTGCTTGAATTAGGCAGATCCAAGCCCTGGACTCAAGCACTGGAAAACGTAACAGGAGAGAAATACATGAATGCAGCACCCTTGCTCCACTACTTCGAACCTTTATATAAGTGGCTGCAAAAAAACAATTCTGGCAGATACATTGGTTGGAAAACAGACTGGGCTCCATGTACGTACGGCTTGTGGGCGAATTAAGGACACTCAGTAGTCCTCACAACCCTCGACCAGCAAAGTCCCTCTCTCTTGTAGCTGTTGAAGGCTCTTCTCCCTAGGGAAGCAGGGTTATGTGAAATACACACCGAGCAGTAAGTTTTACTCATGGGAAGGCAGACTGGCTTCCTCATGGCCAAAGCTGGAGAAGTCAACACATGTGGGGTTTGCCACAGCCTCACCCAGTTTTCAGAAATAGAGTTTATTTTTTTTAATAGTGGCAGCGCTAAGAGTGTGGGATAGCTGTGCAGAGGGAAGAAAGACCAGAGGCTTGGACTTGCATGGCACCCGCCTGAGGGCGGTGTGCCTGTTCTGCAGGGCTGGGAGCCACCAGTCCTGGGAGCCAGAGGACCCTGAGCTGGGGGTGTAGGGGCAAACCAGTACAGAAGAATTACTACTCTTTTGTTTGCTGTCATGTGCTAGTCAAAGAAGGGAGCTCAAGGGAAGGAAAAGGAGGAGACCATGGAAAAATGCATTTGTCAGCCTATTGTGGTGACATTGAGTGTTGAACCACCCAGGTTATATACATGCAATCACTGTCAGTACTGGACAGCACTTACAGTGCTGTGCCAGTCTCTAATGGTGGGATTCACCTAAGCAGACATCAACATCTGCATCTGAGCTGCTTATTCCCAATGGTGAGAAAGAGTCATTTCCTCCAGGAGATGTCTAAAGAAGACCAGAGGACTGCACTCTAGATGTGCTCGCTCTTTCTGTCTACTACAAAGCCAGACTTGGGTGACTGACAGCTCAGATGCGGATGTTTGCGGTAAAGGTGGCTGAAGGGAAACAAGACCAATCCCACCAAGCTGACCAGGGGGAGCAGGGGAACCTGTAAGGAAACTCTAGGCATCCCAACATTTCCCAGGAACAGACTCTCTATCGCTGCAGCTCTGACATGGCCCTTGTTTCTTTTTAAACCAGATTCTGGCAATGCCATCAAAGTGCGCATCAGCCTGAAGTCAGCACTGGGGGACCAGGCGGTAAGTGTGTTTGCGCTGTGGCACTCTTCCCATCGCTTGGGCTAATGTTGTGCTAATGGCTCTCAGAATATAAGGCAGGGTATAGCTGATCTTTGTCTCTGAAGAGAGGCATCAGCTCAGGTGAAGGGTTATCCATAAAAGATGTCTAGTCTGAGTTTGTGGTCAAGGCTCCCTCTACAATTAGTGGAGGGACCTCGCCAGGGAGTGATCCCACCCATTTTAAGAAAGACATCTCAGCTAGATGAGTTGAGTTATTCTGTGGAGGCACCGATCATTTTTTACCTGCTACAGGACAGGCCTGGAGGGCTAGCATAGGGGAACCCGTGTACCTGAAAATGGCTATATTTTTCCCAGCTTTGCTGATGTGTCTAAATAAAGCCTCTACCTAAGTTCTTCTGATTTCCATTATCATGGCTGTGGTGGCTGCTTTCAGAAGTTATTATTAGAGCAGCTACTTCACATTTAAATGTGGGGCTAAAGCAGAGGGGTTGAATCCCACTCTCTATTCTCAAATGCTCTTGATTTCACACTGCAACACTTCTGTCAGCATTCCTTTGTAGATTTTTGTTTGCCTGTTTGCTGTAATCTTTCCAGGCCCTGATATATTTGGCTGCCTCCTTGCCCTCCAACCCCTATGCAGAGACAGCTTTGTTATTAAGATTGTGGGGGGCAGGGCAGCTGCTCCTGTTTCAGACGAGGAGAAAGGCTTTCATTCCCAAGAGCTTGTCTGCTTTCCCCAGTTATACCAGCTGGTCCAATAAAATGTATTACAGCAACTGAAAAAACTCATCAAAGCCAAAGATGGCTTTTAAGATTTTAAACAGAGCATTGGCTTAGCCCATCTGCTTAACCCAGGCTGAAAATTTGTTCATTATTCTAGCTGTGCCTCTTTATGCTAATCTCACGGAGGCAGTGTAGAAGGCTTAAGTGCAGACACTTCATTCCTGTTAATGGCCATTTTCACCTTGCAGAACATTAGTAATTTTCCAAGAACGAGTATGTCATCAGGCAGGTCATTTAGACCTGCGCGTCGGAGCCTATTGGACTAGCAAGGACACAATACCATGGGCTCATTTTTCATATGAATTGATGCTCTCACTTCTATCACTCCCTCACATGCAAGCCCCATTGGAGTTTTATTGCTTCCTAGACCGCTGAGTCGAGTTAGATACAATTCAAAACTGATATCAACAGCATGAAAAGGTTCCATATGACAACACTTTTATTAGTCATTATGGTTAATGTTTATCTTAATACCATTTTTATGCTTGCCTTTTGCCATCATAGTCTTCTGTTGTGCAATTGAGCAGCTGTAAAACAATCTCGTACAGATTACTTAATTTGAATCATTGTATGGATTGTAGGTTCCTAAGCTCTGAAGAGCAAGCCATGCATTTTCCTCTCAAAACCAGTCCACATCACCAACTTGTAAGAAACCTTTTCCATTCAGTAGCCTTCTGCCTCCCCACAAATTTCCCTTATGCTGAGCTCCCGGGGACGTGACTCTGAATGCTGGTATGCCAGCAGCGGGTAACGGTACATGCATGAACTGGCATAGAGAAAAGGCAGGGGGAACCTCGGGCAGGAACCACAGCCCGGCTACACAGAGCAATACGATTTGGCTGCTTTACGCGGCTCACAGGGCACAGAAGCTGGGAACACGTGCAACTGTTTGAGATGTATTTTGAGTTGCTTTGCACCATTAGGACAGCAGAAAGCATTCTGAGTATGCCAGCAAATCTTTTTGTATTTCTGCTCTTTGGCATTGGACAGAGCAGAAAGAACCCCCTTTTCCGCAGAGGGAGCTTCACTGGGGGGGCAGTGGGAGCAGCTAGAGTGCACGCAGGCAGTCCTGCACCTCTCAGCTACATACCCTGGCTGTTACCAGCAGGGAAGATTCAACAGCCCAAAGTTCTGGCAAATTAAGCATCCAGACTCACAGATGGTCTTATGCCAGCTGTGCCAGAGCATGTGCTGCTGCAATTACCCTGCTAATTGTTTTCAGGCTGATGAGATTAAAGCTGCAGCCTAGCATCGCTGGATCACCAGTGTAGCTGATGAGACTGAAACACCCACAGCTTTGCTTCAGCTGGGGCTTTATGAAAGTGCCCTCTCAAGGGAAACTGCTACAAGAACCCCGCTGAACCGCTCGGGGTCTGTCTTATTTAAAATAAAGGGTTCCAGGAGTGTCAATCCCTGGACCACCATTTGAAAACGGGACCCCTCTTCAAACATTAATTCAAAATTCCCCACTGGGTCAATGTCATACGTGTGATTACATTGTAAAAGGCTGGCACACAAGACGGTGTTAGGAAATGGAGAGCTGTCAGCCTGCGGGCATTTTGACGTATTTTACAACGGAAAATCCTTTTTTGAATTAGAGGCCAGACTTACACCGTCTTTCAAATCACACGTGGGATCTTGGAGGGAACACATTATAAGAGAGCAGAGGCGCTTGGCAAAGCTCATTTCACTCTGAAAGGCAAAGCAGCCTCTGTAATGAACAGCGAGAGCCAAGGTAGGTTTCTGAGATGCCTAGGGAAGGCGTGTGCGTAGTCATTTCTCAAACACAGATGAGAAGCCAGCTAGGTACTTCCCATCGACACAGCCTGTAATGATATTTATAAAGGCACTTGAGAGGCACAGTGGCAATTAAAATACATTAGACTTAAAAAGACAAAATATACGCCGTGGAAACAAATAAATGATTAAAAAGCTGAGATGCTAAGTACAGAAAGCAGCAGTAGAGGAATCAAGCTCAGTTAGCTCCTGGTTTAAAAAAAAAAAAAAAAAGGCACTGCAGAGCCTAAAGATGTTGGGGATAAATGAAAAATTGAGAACCCCCGCACAACAGCATTGCAGGCTGTGACGGTGAACACTGCCAGCTGCCGGAGACAACAGCGGTAACAACGAGAGTGCTTCAGCGCAGGGCTTTGCCTGCCGCCCGGCGAGCAGTAGAAAGCCAGGGGCATTTGCCAAGGCAAAGGTGACTCGCAGCTTCAACCCTTGCTCGCGGGAACAGCCAGAGCTGGCAGAGCCCCTGCCCTCCGCACGCCGCCGGGATCGGGCTGGGGGCTGCTCTGCTAGCAGGGCCTTTGGGTCAGCCGCGCCTTTCCTGGGGCCTGATCCTGCACGGTATGACAGCAGTTTCTGCTCTTTCCTCCCGTGTATTTCTCTCTCTTCGTTTTATATCAGTGTCAAGAGGAGGACAGGGTTGAAAAATATAGCTGGGTTTTATAAAGCCTGTTACAACAGAGCCACCTTCTACCACACCTTCCCGAATGATACCTGAGAAAGTCAGGAGCTGTGTAAAACTCTCACTGACAGCATTTATAGGCATTCCTGCTCAGGTACCGTAAATGCAATCAAATCTAGGCCTTCGGGGAATAGAACAGATTGCCACAGAGATCAAATGGGAATTTTCTCTTCGTGCACACGCGGTGTTGCACAACAGACCAGGCTGCATTATCAACTCCTGCGGTGGTTTTTGCCCCGTGTACAGCTCTCAGCTCCTGCCCCAGAGAAGCTGTTTTTCACTTCCACTGCAAATAACTTTGGACTCATAAGGCAGGCCGTGAGGAACCTGCACACAGGCAGTGCATTTTTTATATCACCTATCTATTCTCCAGGGAAAAACAACAAATATGTGCCTGCTGCAGAAATACTGATGCAAAGAGTTTTTTACCGAAACAAAACAAACCCCAAGCAAAAATCCAAGCTCATCAAGCAAATAAATGAGCCACCTTCACACAACAACCCTATCTCAAAATTTTCTCCTCCTTGAAAGAACAGGTCTGCAAATAAAATTATGTGATTAAAACAAGATCTAAATTATGAAATCTTTAGACTTCAAACAGAATGCACAATATTTAGTAGGAATAATGTTGCTCCTGCTGCCTTTGCTCCCCATAAGGCAGGGAGATGGGTTGGGACTGCAGTGTCTTCAGCAGCCCCATGAAAAGGTACCAGAAATTGTGGAGGGACAGCATGATGCAGTGTCTGGCAGCGGGGATGCCTGCTTGGTTATTCTCCTGCAGCGCGCCCAGATTAACAGAGCTAAAAGGTTTGAGTAGGTTCCTGAAGTGCTACCATGGCACAAATAAATAATACTGAAGAGCATGCCAAGCATTACAGTTGCTATTTCTTTTTAGAATGATTTCTTAGTGTCGGATAACTTGCCATGTCTGAAGAATTTCTCTTGTACTGTTTTTGCAGTATGAATGGAATGAAAGCGAGCTCTTCTTGTTCAAGTCATCCATCGCCTATGCCATGAGAAAATACTTTGCAGAGGTGAAGCAACAGGAAGTTAACTTCCAGTGAGTTGCTTGCTTAATTGTGCTGGCTATGTCTATATTGCTTCTGGTTCACTAGCGGCATGAATTGGTGGAATTAATTGTGCCTTCTGTCAAATGTAAGGTGATAGCAAACAATGTCAAACATCAGCTGGTTGTAAAAGGCAAGATGCCAGTTTGGTTACATGCTGTCCTTCCTCTTCACTCTAACATGCTAAAGTTAGGTAACTTCAATGGATGCAGAAGGCTTTGTCTCCCACAGCTTGTCAGCGGTGGAAGTGAGCCTTGAGAATTTGTGCCCGACACCTATATGGGAACATCAGGGAAGATACACTGCTTAGAAATAAAAATTCTTAACAACGTATGTGTATGATACCGAATATCCAAGAGGTTTTGGGCCAAGGAAAGATAAACTTGTTGATTATAAAGCACTAGAATTCTGTGCAGACTTACTAATCTTATCTAGGTTCACTTACAAACATAAAATCTGTCATCTGAAATTGATTTTGGTAAGAGAAACAACCCTTTTTATTAGGTCTCTTCAAAAATTTTCAGAAGCTATCTACTTACTTAAGCTGTTTGATGTTGCTTTATAGAACATCAGTCATGTAACGTCTAGGATCTACTCCCAGCAGAATACAAGGAAGAAGGAATTTTTTTTTTTTCACGTGGTGCTTCATACATCACCTCATTCATGAGACCTGCCCCAAACACTCTCTGTTCTGCAGCTGATTATGTGCTTTGGAAAATTATGCCAAGGATTTTCTTAGGTATGGGGTAGACTCTCTCCATCTAAAGTGATGAATTAGCACATAGAAAAAGAAACTCTGTCAGGAAAATTGATTCCACTTCCCAGTTGAGGTCACTAGGAAGCATTCACTCAGCATAAACTAACCCCCGGCATTGCTGATCAAACACAACTGTTCACTTGTCCGAATTTAAAGCTAATGTAATCTCAACAATTAAAAAAACCTTTCCCTTCTGTTTCTCATTCAGGACTACAGACATTCATGTTGGGGAACAAACACAGAGGATCTCCTTCTACCTTACTGTCAGCATGCCAGGTAATATCAGTGATACTGTGCCCAAAGCTGACGTGGAAAGTGCCATCAGGTGAGATTTTGCTCTCTGGGAAAAAAAACAACAAACAACCAGGCGAAAGGGTGGAAGGCAAAGCAGTGCTCAAGTCAGCTGAGGCAGAAGGGGTGATAAGAAAGTCAGTTCTGCAGTTAGCATGGAAATAGTGGGATGAGAGAAACTGTTATGACGGAAAGAAAACAGTCCATCTATCTGATGGTTTCTTGGACAACAGCCCATGTGAAATGCTTCAGGGGGCTTGTAAAACTGTCTTAACACACAATTGCACCAAAAGTGCCATCAGGTGAGATTTTGCTCTCTGGGAAAAAAAACAACAAACAACCAGGCGAAAGGGTGGAAGGCAAAGCAGTGCTCAAGTCAGCTGAGGCAGAAGGGGTGATAAGAAAGTCAGTTCTGCAGTTAGCATGGAAATAGTGGGATGAGAGAAACTGTTATGACGGAAAGAAAACAGTCCATCTATCTGATGGTTTCTTGGACAACAGCCCATGTGAAATGCTTCAGGGGGCTTGTAAAACTGTCTTAACACACCTAATTGCACCATACCTTACCAAAAAATATGATTGCTCAAACTTTAACAGGAACTATCTTATATTCTGAAATACAGAGCACAGTAACAGTGTGTGCATGCATGTGTGCTTTCTTCCTCTCGTTAGTGAAAATTCAGTGCAAGAATTATTGTTAGCAAGGACTCCAGAATAATGATGGATTAGAAAGACAGCCAGATGTATTTGATTATACAGAAAAGAAGAGGTCAGAGCAGGAGCTAGTTCCCACTTACGGGTCAATGAAGAGCTCTTTCATAGCACAGTATGACACCACTGTAAGTCATTGCTGTAAAAATGATAAGTAAAATTGCAACTCTGCAGATGGTCACAGATAATGTACAGTGGGAAATGAAGAGGGCACAAATCTAAAAGCAGCAGCCACATGAGATGGGGTTGAAAAAGCAGTGAGATAAGTTGGTGAACCAAGGGAGAAGAATATGGCTATCAAACTCACTGCCTGGTTAGCACTCAATAGCAGAAGCAGAAGTTCAGGAAAAAACAAGGCACAGAAAATACACCAGGGAAAGGGTTTTAAGGGCAGTGAAAAACACAAGAATCAAAACTATGGAAGACTGTAGGAGGGAAACAGGTAAGATGTCAAAGCTGTGGTTTTCTGTCGCATATCCAACAAAATTATGGATAGCCAAGAATTTAGGGTAAAGAGAATGAGGGGCAAAATGCAAATAGAGAGAGAGATCAGAAGGTGTTTGTTTGCCTCATTTTGATAAATGTTAAGACTGAGTTTAAGAGTTCATACAGTGTCTGAACATGTCAGTTAAGCTGCAACAGGTTAAGGGCTTAAGTTACTGTGGTTGTCACTCACCACCCCATGCCAGAAGGAATATGGGTTTAGCAGTACCTCCTGTGCAGCCTTTCCAACTTCAGGAAAAGCTTGGCACACTGGAGATTTATAAAACAACTGAAAACTGTTTATTTCCTTCCAAAAAACGTATGAAACTCTTTGAATTTGCTCTTGATGGCAGGATGTCTCGGGGACGAATCAATGAGGCTTTCAGGCTGGATGATAACACGCTGGAGTTTCTGGGCATAGTTCCAACCCTGGCCACACCTTATGAACCACCAGTCACCATCTGGTTAATTATATTTGGGGTGGTCATTAGCCTGGTTGTCGTTGGAGTTATTGTCTTGATCATCACAGGGCAGAGAGATCGCAAAAAGTGAGTAATATTTTTGATACTATGATCATGACCACTGGGAGACGTCCTGATGATTGAATCATCAGGGTGCTTACAAGTAGGCTGCCAAATCTAACTGAAGCAAGTTAAGGAATTGAAGCTTATTATCCCGCTCCCATCAGCAGTGATAGCTAAAGGTTCAGCTCCCTGCCTTTCAGTGCACGGCAGCTTTGGCAGCTTAGTGCAATTTCCCCATCATCAGCAGTTTAACCAAGGCAGCTGGACGCTGTGGCCACAGGGAGCCACGGCATGGCCAGGCTTCTGCTAACCCTGCTGCAAGGTGGATGGAGCGGCCTGCTGGGAACACAGTGCCTTCTCCAACAGCAGAGTTGCCCACATTCATCAGCACCTGCAGTTTTCAATAATCTTGTTGGAGGCTGTCCAGTAACGTAATTTTCCTTAAATATTATTGCATTAACAGCAATATAGCTGGGTTGGTTTTCTATGTCTCTCCATTAATGAGGTTTCTAAGAACGTAGTAGGTTTGCTACAGTTCCCCTTAAAACCAACACAATTCCTTTTATATAAATATTCCCAGTTAAACACAGTATTATTTACAGTAGGGGATTCTGGGGATCCAGAAGGACTTGAACAGGGGCTTCTAAAATAAAATGAATTTTCATTACAGGAGAGCGAGAGAAAGTAAGAGTGAAGCAAGAACAAACTGTGAAGAGGTGAACCCTTACAATGAAGAGGGAAAAAGCAACATGGGTTTTGAGCGACATGAAGACACACAAACATCATTCTAGAAGACGTGGGTACACTAAGGGTTTCTGAGTTTTTTCAAATCACTTTTAACAATAGTGCCTAGCAAGGACCAAAACACTATGGATGTCATCAGACATAATGTCTTCTGGTTGACCATTAATCTACTGGTTCATAGACAACAGAAACTAAATCTGCTGTTTATGTGGTAACTAGAAAACATGCAAAAACTGAAGCTATATATGTCCTGTGGCTTTTCTATGAATTATGCGCATAATACTACACACTATTTATGCGGCTTTTCATAAGTAAGTGTGCTGCATCCAACTTCTCTTTGTTTCCTCTGTAATGAGATACAAAAGCTTGGAAGTATACAGTTGTATACAGATCAAGACAGACATAAGAATAACTCACATACTCCTAATGCCCATGAGGAACATCTTGATCTTTCCAGATGGAGACCTCAAAAGTGTATCTAATAGACAGTGAGAAAAAAACCTGACCACCAGAAGAACCTTAGTGATGAAGAACTCAATTTGATATGAAATAACTGCAATTTTTGCACCTTCAGGAAATCTGTATCAATGTAAAATGGATACTGGATGAAGACTAACAAGCACTGGACTTTGTTAGGGAAGTTGTAACATAAGTTATTTTTCTAACTGCTTGATAAGTAATGTAGAGATCAAATAGCCTGTGCTCCCCCCCCCAAAAAAAAAAAATAATTTAAAAGATCTCTGTGTTATGTTGTCATCCAAAAGTGGAATAAACTTCCTTAATACTAAATGATCAAAGTTCCTTTTTTTTTTTTTTTCATTCCCTTAGCCATTACCTCCACTATTACAAATACTGCATTACAAATACTGCATACTGCAAATACAAATTTCACTATTACATACAGGGGGCAGTAGGCTGAGGCTAGGGAGGTTCAGGTTGCCCCTGAAAAAGAAAAGCTGTTCACAAGGAGGGTAGTGCAGCACTGGAACAGGTTGCCCATTCCATGCTCTGCGAGGGGCTGTGGGATCTCCACCTTTCGAAGTATTCAGTGCTCAGGTAGACAAAGGTATGGCTGATCGAGCGGTGGGGACGGTCCCACTCTGAGTGAGAAGTTTGGCTAGATGACCTCCGGAGGTCCCTTCCAGCCAGCACTTCTATGATTCTATATCTTGTAGGTCCCCTGCCATACCTGCCACCGTGCCAGTGCCGTTGTTCTGTACACACCAGGGGTGCTGAAAGGCACAAGGTGTCTACTCAGTCCTGCGTTCTGACAAAGAGCCGGCAGTAAACACGAGCCTGCATGAAAAATGTTCAGCAATTGCACAGACTCTTAAACTCATGGGCCTCCAAAATTATCAGAAACTGTAGAAAGCAGTCAAACATATATCTGAAAACATACAGCTGGACTCTGTGGGCTCGCAAAACACTATCCTAACGCTCCACACTCATTTCCTATTTAAGAGACAGGACCCTTAAATGAGACAGTTCAAAATGGTAGGCAGATGATGCTGATTAACTGCAAACTAGTCAGGAATGTAAAGAAATGAAAATATTTTTTCTTTAAGTAAGCTGCCCACCTACACCACATATCCCATTGCCATAACATCCCCAAACCTTAGTACTTTAGCTGAACTTTTAAGATAAATAATTAAACAATATGTGGTCTTCCCACTTACCGTACAGTAACAGAAAAAGGGAATGGTAAAGCTGGAAACAATCAAATAATGTAATTAGTCATGCCAGCCATCTTCAGATATGTTGTTAAGATTAGCATTTCCATTAAGGCAAAGCTTTCATTTCAAAGCAATTAATTTTAAAAGCTGTGCTATGAATCAAAAAACGCCATTCAGAATTGTCAACACGTAAAGCCACTAAAAAAATATAGCAGGATGTTGGAAGAACAGAAATAAAAAGACAATATTTATACTAAAAAAATCAACCGCATGCATTAGCCCCAACAATACCTCACACCCTCTGTGCTGGGGGGGCCCACCCGAGGGGCCCACCCTCCTCTCATATTATATCTCTGTCAGCACTCCTTCCTGACCCTTTCTCTCGGTCAGCGCTCCTTGGCCCAGCTTGCTGCACAGGCAACATCATACCATGCCCTACCTCTCCCTCATGTGCAGCCTCCCATGGCCCCCCAGGCCTGTCGAGATCCCCACAGTCATTTGCATCACTCCAAATGCTGCTTTCCCTCAAACATGCGCACAGCTCCCCACGTAGTCAGGGACGTGCTCTGCTAGCCAGCTTCCAGTGTTGGGACCAGGCAACACCGGCAAGCACAGGCGCTGGAGCCTCTGGCGGGCCAGACACCTTCATTTCTTTCTCCCCTCTCCCCACATGTCTGCACCCTGCCTTTCTTAGTCCCTCAGTTCAGGTGAGCTCAAACTGGAGCTGCAGAGGGGTCCCTGCTAGGGCTGGGCCAGCCCCACCAGGGAAAGGGCAAGCAGACATCACTTGGACTCTTAGAGGCATCACACACTGAACTAGCTCAAATATAAGGAGAGAGAAGAGGAGTTTTTTCAGACCTTACTTTATTTTACAACCCCTTTATTTTATACATATTAGATCAGCGTTTTACAAATGTCAGTGTCTAAGTTTAGATGCCTCTGTTATAGTTGCGTAGCTTCAGATGTATTTGGTGTCTCTAGACTTACTGAAGTTAGCACTAATTTGTGTAGTGCTATGCACATTTGAAAGTAGGGTGCTCTTATTTAAGTGTTGACATCAGGACCCAAGTTTCAGCTCCTCAGTAGTAAAATATTCGGCTAAGCAATTATATTAATAGCATTTTCAGTTCTCTTCACATTTTTGCTCTTCAGGTTGGATAGAGATCAGCAAATTTATCATTTACTATTGCAATGACTATGGAATTCTGCATAAAACTTTTTTTCCTCTGTTTTTACCTGTAGCAGGAAGCATTAACACTAGTAAACACCTCATATGTTGCTAAGTTGCAAATATCTTAGATATGTGGCTTAGAATAAATTCCAAATCAAATGTACATCCTGAGGGCCGAAACTGAAGTCAATAGTACTGGTAAGCAAACTGATATAATATTTTACTAGTAGTAATATCTAAGCAATTGAAAGCAAGACTATAACTATTTAGGTTGCTGTCACTTGCAGCAGTTCTAAATTTGACTTCAGGTGTCAGCTTCAAGTGATTACAAAGAAAAAACACATTCGGATGAGTTATGATAATCAGAAAACCTAACAAGCATATATTTCCTTGTTTACATTTCCAGTTAAGGCCAAATAATGACAGCTTGGAAGCACTGCAGGAGTGTACACAATTGGTATATATATCTCAGTGTCTGAGAAGTCCTTTGAGACAATGCTAACAAAATGAATTATATTCTTCCACAGTATCCTTCCAAATTCTGTCACCCACAGAGTGTCACAAAAGCTTTCTCCGTACGCTTCTCGGTCAACTCCCTGATTAAATGAGTAGAACACTAATATGCAGAATAATAGGGGTGGTTAATGTCAGGCAGATTTCAGATTTAGCTCTCGTACAGAAAAGAGGTGATATGGAACCAGTATGCACAGTCATCTGTTTCTGAATCTTCTTTTTCAAGCTCTGTTGTCTTCTCTCAGTGCCTCAAAAAATGATAAGAGCTGAAAAAAGGCAGGCCGCTTTTCTGGTAGCTAAATGAAGCAAAGATGATGGGTATGGTTATTTAATTTTGAAATCATTCAGGAACTGTAATTTGCAGTAGTTTTGCTTGATTTTAGCATGCAGAAATTTGTAGAGATTGCTAATTATGAGGTAAAGAAAATTAAATTTACTTTTTATATCTATCTTATGTTGTGATAGTTTATTATTCTCTTTGCATGAACATGTCCTCAAATATAAGTTATTTTTCTCATTTTTCTGACAATTATATTAAAAAAACTCCCCAAAACATCACTGTCATTTCATGGTATCACCAATAACGTGCCAAACAGTTCTTTGTTGCTGGTGAGAAGCAAGTCATGGTCCGCAGACAGCTGACTAAAATTTAGATGAAGAGGAACAATAAATCAGGATAATTCTTGGCACAGAAGACGCAGACCTCTCAAAACAAAATAAGCATGATCAGCATTTGACTTACAAGTCCTAGAAGACTCACAGATGGGGTAACACATCCTTCTCATTCTAAGGGTGGGGTTATTTCACGCAACTTTAGCTATCTAAAAAGGTAGAGGTCTCATCTACATTTGCTGTTTAAGATCTTTGTGTAGGAAAGCAGATCTCTTTTATTCTGTGGTGGCTAAGACAGAAAGGACAAATGACCATGGAGAGGTACCAGTAATGGTCCTGTAATCATGGAAGAAAGTTAGACAATTACCTTAGCGCAGCAGCCAAATTTTAAACCATCAAAATTAGGTGAGAAGAATCTCATCCTGTATATTATGCTGATTTTGAAGGGTATTTTACTGTTATTTGCTTAATTACATGGTTCTGAAAAGAAGGGAGCCAATCTTCCTTTATGCCGTTTCCTGTACTAACAATGTCTTGAACTGGACTGCTATATAGAATGTACTACATACAAGCAATGGCTTTTATAAGGGATATTTTCCACCCTGAACATTAATTCAGCCAGTTATCAACAGGGACTCCTAGTGACTCCTTTTACTTTGTTTTCTCCAGTTTGTATGTGCAGATATACATACCTCATGCCAGCAGTTGTACATTATCTGGTAGATGATGTCTGAAACCAGTTGTGGTCTATAAAGTCTGTATCCTTGAGAAACTTTCTCAATCACCTGCATGTTATCATAAAGCTCATAGGGCTGCTTTCCCAAAGTGAACACTTCCCACATTAAGATACCTGCAAAAATATTCGCAGCAGTGGAAGACAAGAAATAAAAGTCAAGAAATGCAAGAGAACCCCTTTTTTGTGGAGCAAGACACACATGCAACATACAACCGATCAGACTCTTTACAGAGAATATTGTCCAAAGAAAAGTATGGAGATGACTGACAAGTGTGATTCTGTACCTAAATGCAAAACAACTTCTACTGCAGAAGAAGGTAAAGTTAGATGATAAAGTTAGTTAAAAAATATATTTAACATGGACAATGATGGAGGTAACCCAAGACATAGCTATCCATGGACTGAATTTTTTACAAAATACATACAAATATCCCCTTATATATGTATGTGTGTGTACACAGAGAGAGGGAAGGAAAAACAAAATGACAGCTACAAGTATCTATGTTTTTATAGAATAATAAGAAAATTTTTACTGATTTTTTTAAGTGAGTGGGACATATACTCCTTTGGTATCAGAAAGATTTCTGAATACTTTATGGTGTCAGCTACACGTACCTGTAAAACGGGATTATACTGAAGCAATAGAAACACTGGATAATATCATAATCATTAATTCATAATGATAGCTTTGCAAGAAACAATATTTGTTGTAACTGAACATATGTCATAATCATGCCAACCATAAAGCAAACAAAAATTTGTGAAATATTTATTTCACAATAATATATAATACTGGCAGTAATGGTTTTTTTTTTGAAAAAGAAATTTGTTAGATCTTTGACTTCCCTCCAGCTTGAAGACTGGAGCATTGTAGTGTCACAGTGGGATCAGAATAAAATGGCACCTGAATCCCAGTGTTCCCTGATGAGAACATTAAAAAACCAAGATTATTTGTTCTCTGACATCTGCTTTTGGGATATGAATACATCAGTTCAGTTCTTTAGCCCTTTAAAGGCTCATTAGTTAAAAACAACTAAACAAGAACTGGCGGATCCCACTCTCCCCTTGCTTTCACTGCATCAATGGATAGTGTTAAAATGAGAAAAGACCTCCTAAGGAAAAATAACGTTCCTTATTGAAGTTAATGCCAATATTGGAGTTAACAACAATAGAGCCCGGAGCCAGGATTTCATCAATAAGAGCAAAAAGAAAACATATCACCAGAAAATCCAACTTCTGATTTAATCGTATGTATTATAAACAAATTGTAAAGGGCATGAATGAGCTGTTTCTCTGCCAGAGTTGTTAATATTGGGAGACTAGCTGAAGTTAAAGATAAGAAGCAGCCCAGCATTTGGAAACACTTTCATCTGCTTTATTCACCATTGTTGAATGTCAAGAAGAGTGGGTTGCCAATCTTTAATCAGCTTGACAGCTGCCAAAATTTTCCTACTGGAGGAGCAAACCCACGTAAGTGGAATTTAAGCCCATTCAAAAAAGGCTCCCTTTCCTTTGACACTTTTTGCAGACTTTTAGAAACACTGAACAGACTCCAGATATTTGTAAATCATAGCTTGAAAACCACTGAAGTAGAAGTTCAAATGTTTGAAATTCCTGGGTAAAAAGTGATCTTCAAACGCATCTTATTTTTGCTGAGATAGAGAGTCCCAGCTCACACAGATTTCTCTTCCACAGCTGGCTTATGCACAGAGTCTACTCTGACCTCTGCGACTAACAGAAAAGCTCTTTTGACTTGGGCGGCACTGATTTATGGTCTAGAAACGCCAAAGATATCGTTTGATCACCACTGCCAACAGTTTACTTTACCATGTTAAACACATATATAGCAAACGGGGAGCCGGCAGAGTTTCTATGTGCCTAAAAGAAAAACAGTAGGGCTAAAAAAAAAATCCAAAGAGGATAGGGCTTGGATGTATAAAAATATTAAACAAGAACATAAACTGTAACTGCTTATTACATTCCTTCAGTGTGTAAATGTCTAGCATTTCTGCTCAGTAAGCTGAGGAAAACCAAATGTAATGACATACATGCATACTTATTTATATGTCAAATTCCATACATACCAAAGGCCCATACATCTGACTTGCTGCTAAATTTGGTGTAATGAAGAACTTCTGGTGCTGACCACTTCACTGGAAACTTGGTTCCTGGTGAACTTGTATACAGGTCATCCAGAACATACCTACAAGGCGAGAACCAAACTTGGCTGTGACCGAGTTACAGTGAAATACTATTTACTGCTTCTTCCTTGTACATCACAAGGTTCCTAAGAAAACCCTGGGCAGAATCCCAGATTTCCAAAGGATAGAGGCATTAGCTATAATCTATAGAACAGATCAGTGCTATCAACTTATTAGAGAAATAATGCAGAATCATAGAAATGCCTGTTGTAAGGCCATCTAGCCCACCCTCCTGCTCAAATAGGATTACTCCCGACATCAGATCAGGTCAGCCATGGCTCTGTGTAGCCAAGTCTTAAAAGCCCCCAAAGATTGCAGTCTCGTAGTCTCCCTGACTGGCATGTTTCACCACCCTTCTGGGGAAACAACTTCTCTTACTGTCCAGCTTGAACTTCCCAAGCTACAGTATGTGGCTGATGTCCGCTGTTATATCACCTGGCACTGATAAGACTTATTTGGCTCCATCAGCTTTGTAACCATAAGTAGCTATAGGCAGCTTTTAGATCCCCTCTTAGCCTCCTCTTCACCAGACTAAGCAGCCTGCTCCCTCAGCCTTTATCTCAGAGGACACGTTCTTTAGGCTGCTCATCCTCTCCAACTTCTCTCTGTTGAGGCTGCTGATTAAGATGTTTGGCCCCCAAATTAGGTGAAAATCTTGTACACAAAGCAAACTCTGAGATTTCTTTAACAAACACGGCTAGTGAAATCTCTCAGCTGCGATTGGCCTTTAAGCCTTAACTTTCTGAGGCAGTAGAAGGACTATATTCTAACCCCATAACAGCTTATGGTCATTAACGGAAAGGAGGCACAAAAAGCTGTATCACACCCTGTGCCTTAACTTTCCTAACAGCCAGTTGCTAGCTGATCAATGCCAGTAAACTATATATACACTAACATCATAGCTTCACAAGGCTCCCAATTCTTTTACTTACCTAGTCATCCCGAAGTCAGATACTTTCACAGTAAGATTGCTGTCAACCAAACAGTTCCTAGCAGCCTTTAGTAGAGAAATGAGAAAAGAGATGAGTGGAAAAAATACAAAAAGGAGCAAATAATGTCATGTCTTGGTAATTTGCTAATAATAATTTCTGTCCTCTAGCATTTGAATGAATAATGACATTCTTTGATTGAAGCAATTAAGTTTGGAACTGTAAGGGAACAGTAAGTAGCTCTCTTATTTCACTTTTTGACTATTTATTGAAAAACATTCTTTACCATTATCCCAGCTTTACAAATAAGGACGTTGAGGGATGAGGAAACAGAGGTGAGAAACCCACATTCACCTAGAAAAACAGCCAAAGAGCCAGAAACTAAACCCTGTCTTTCAAATGGCATCCTACTCCAGGGTCCTTTTCAGTAGTCTCAGAATTTACCAAGGCATCAAAGAGTGAAAAACATTGATTAGATTATTTGTAATGCACTATAAACAGAGTGGAGCAATGAAAGGTGATTTAAACGGCTTGATATATGAAAAGTTCAACATAAGCCTAGTTCTGCAAATGATCACTTGAGAACATTTATCTAAGGCTGTATTCTCTGCCTGTGTGCTTATTAATTTCTGTGATACAGTTTGCATCTACAGTTCTCAACCTGAAATCAAGCTCATGTTTTATTTCTGTTTTCCCATGGTGCACAGCCAGTTTTCAGGAAACTGACTTTATATTTGCAACTTGAATTCTGCTACTTAAGTTGTCTGATATTCCTGATTTCTGAATCAGGGTGTGAAAATTGATGAGGTATGGATTTAACAACTTTGTTTACACATAAAGACAATTCTTTGAAAGCATCAACAAGACATTTAAAATGCTACCTGAGGAGACTATTGGAAAATTAAGCAAGTCTGCAACATAAATTTTTACAAATATTCCAACATATATTTCTGTAGAGTTAGAAGGCAAAATACTGCTACTGACTCTGAAGCACAATGCACCAGAAATTTGGCTAGGTTCACTTTTAATAGGCCAATAAAATAACAGCTTATTTCCCCAAAGCCAGCATTCTTGAAAGCTAAGTTTCGCATAAACTTTCGGTCCAAGTCCTTGAAAGGCCTGATCCCTTCCTCAAAAGCAACTTGAAACACTTGCTTGAAAACTGGCAGATAAATGTATTTGAAAGAGCTAGGCAGCTGCAGACTTTCAGGTTCTGTTCCTGCTTGCAATGCACCAGAGTAAATTCCAGTTTATCCTAGTAGTGTTCACACTTGTTTTATAAGAGAAATAGTTCCCAATTAGATAAATCCCTAACCCATCAAAAAACAATCTAAGTGACCCAAATCTTTAATGTTGCACCGCTTTCTCCTGGAGGACTACAGCATCATTGGACAGAACCCTTTACTTCAGTGGACTAATTTTACAATTGGATGTCTGTGCTGCCAAGTGGTGCATAAATCCTTGAGGTTAGAGCCCATGAATGCAGGCAGCACAGTATGCAGTGCTGTAGACCCGTCAGCTCAGCTCTGAAGCAGAGCATATTAGCTTGTGGGCAGTGCTGTTTACATGTGGCTTTAGCGTTGCTCCCCCAGAGCTGCCTTGTACTGAGCCAGCTGGGTGTCCCTGTTCAGTGGACCTCAATGCTTCCTGGGGTGAGTGCCGACAGAGCCAGTGCAGCTGTGGGTGATCCTGAGGGGTAGGACTGCCTGGTGTTAGGTCATCCCCTTACCTTCCCTGTTCCACTTCTCCCGTGGGATAGCTTACCAAATCTCTGTGTATGAACTGACAGCTCTCCAGGAATGCCATAGCATCACAAACATCATAACATATTTCCAGAAGCTGAAGGGGTTGTAGTTCCTTCCCATGACTCCTTAAGTAGCTAAGCAAACAGCCATTAGGCATGTATTCCGTCACTAAATAGATGGGATATGATTTTGAGCATACACCGTACAGTCTAACAAGTTTGGGATAATTAAGTTTCCTGAAATAAATAAAAATAAAATAATCAAAGAATAAATGGAGATTCTTGTGCATTTCTGTAAGTTTTGTTCTTCAAATATTAATACAACATACTGAAAGAAATTATTGAGATTGGGTACAGTCCCATCTCAGACTTCAAATATTCCTTTTCAAGAAGAACTGAGTGTTCTTCTGCTGATTACTTTGAAACTCAGTATTGATGACAATCAAAAGAAGAGTCAGTATTGATGAAATGACAACTTTACAGACAAAACCTGAAATAGCATTTAGCAGTGCAAAAGTACAACCTTATTGGTGGGAGAAAATAGATCTGAGTTGGTGGGATGGACCACCTTAAGGTTTTCTACTAAAACCATGTTGCAAAATTTCACATTGAGAATCCTGATCGTATCAGATAGTTAATTGACAGGAATGTAGTGCATTCCTTCAGGATACGACATACATGAAATATTCTTGAATTCGTATGCTTCAATTGTCATCTCATGGAATTTCACTGGAAATTCTAACATCCTTACCTCTTCGGAGTCAGAGACTAAAACTTCAAGTCTCACGTTCATATTTCTGGCATTTCTCAGTTACTGATCTGTCTCTCATTCCTACCTGCAGGATGGCAGGAACAGCTTTCTAACTGTTTCTGTATAAATGCTAATGAAGCAGAGTTTTAAGTGACATATGTGGAACTTCTGAAGTTGTGGAAGAGATGTTAATTGAAAACTTTGCAGATGACTGTATCAATCTTTGTGAAGTTATTTTGGTAATACTTCAGATATCCTATATGGCTACCTATTTACCTTATGCCTAATGTACTCAATGCTACTTAATGCTATTTTTAAGAGGAAATTCTCTTTCCCGTGTGTGTTATACATTACTGACTGGAGAGATCATTATTTCCAAATAATTAAGCAATGCCATAGCTTACATCATGGTCTGAGCTTCTTCTATAAATTCATCTTCTGACATTGCTCCCTCTTTAACCATCTTTATGGCCACATCATATTGTCCCTTCCACTTTCCCAGATGCACCACTCCAAACTGACCACTCCCTAGCTCTCTCAACAAGACAATTTCTTCTCGTTTCAGCTCCCAGATTCCTAGTAGGACAAAAGAAATTCCTTTAGCAAAAAAAAAAGGACAAATGCAAGCGTGGTATCCCCCACATGCAATGCTGTTGTTTTCTCTGGAGGGTTGCAGAACCATGCAGCACTGAAGCAACACACCTGTGTCTCAGCTTTGTGTTTGAGTTATGGAAGGAGACTACACTTCCTACAAATGTTGTTTGCTACTGCTTAGGTTTAAGCCATATAAATAGATTTGAGGAAGATTTATGCATCAAATGAGGATATACTTTCATGTAGGAGACTGGAGAACAAGTATTACTGTGCCAGGTAATGTGGCAAAGGGAAAGAATGGACATGACCCAGATGTGCTGGGGAAGGAAGCATCCAAGGTCTTGCACAGTTGATATAAGACCTGACATAAAATGCCTTAAAAAGGGCACAACATAAAAGTTGATATAAAATGCCTTTGCATTCACGTTGCCCTGGATGTAGACTAGATGCACTTGTAGGAAGGGATACCCTATTTCATAGAACCATAAAGTCTCAATGCTACACTGGACAAGAGGAAACTACAGAAGGAGCTATTGACTGAAAGACCATCCTTCCCAGATTCTCACATTGCCTCCTGCATGGACAAGCGGAAATGGCCACCAAAGAAAGATTCTGTAACCTCCTGCAAGCCTGAAAGCAGTAAGAGTCATGATTTTCTGGTTGTTCTTTTCTTGGTGGCCAAGACTGACACCAGTTTCAAAAAGGAAAGTTATCTTCATACCATTTCCTAATGAAGCTGTGGATGGGACTTTATTTACTTGCGTAGACACTGCATGCCGGAGCCTTGTCACCATACCTACAAAAAAAACCTGTTAAAGGTCACAATATATACATGAGTCTTCTGAAATCAAAGAAAATACAGGGAAACTAATACCTCCCTCCCCCTGCCATATTACAACCATCCAGGTAATGACAGATGTTCAATATTCAGTATTCAGCAGCTGCTGCATCACTTCACAAGATTGAAAATTTTCTGTGCTTAAGGGCTAGTCCAGCAGAGGTATTGCAAGAAGAGGCAGTACAATACCAAAAAGCACCGTACAGCAAAGGAAAGCAACTGTATTGATTATGAATATGTTAGATCAATTCCGCCCAAACCCTTGAAAAGATGTTTCAATATTTAGAGTGTTCAGTATTGGAAGAGATTCACCATAATGCTGAGAAGTCTAGAAGCCTAAGCCACAGCCAATCAAGTAGAAAGAGCATATAGAATTACCAGCCGAGTTGTGCTGATGGTAGTGTATAAGCTTGGGAATTGATTCAAAACAGTAATTTTCAGCGAGGTAATACTTGTTCTCAGGGGTTTTGTGCACATGGTAATGTTTGACTGTTCCTTTTTTATTTCTGAAAAACATCACAAAGTGCAGTACATGTCAAAGCCTTGCAAAGTGCCTTCCAGCCCATGCGTTAATAGATCAGTTAGTTGCTGAATGAACTGCAACACTCCAGCTGGCCAAATAACAAAATATGTAGTAGCTGTCACCAGGAAGACTGTTACATTTGCCTCAGTCTGCTTTTCCACTCTTAACACCTGCTGGCTGTGTAGTACAGGCTCCTAGCACATTGGAGACTTCTGCTGCATACTCTAATGTATTCTGATGGTTAGTACTTGTCTCCCAACAGTTACATCTAGAGCAAAAGACTTTCATATACTGCCCTTGCAATGGTTCTACGTCTAATTTTGAACACCTTCCCTTCCCCTTCCCCTTCCCCTTGCCCTTCCCATTCCCCTTCCCTTCCTTCTCTCTCACACTTGAGATCCCGCTATTCCCCTAGATTATGTGCCTGCTGGACCTCCATTCCCCCGTTCAGGTAGCCACTGTCATGTATGAATTCAAATAACTAATATGACTTGAATGTGCCCGAGGTTCACCTTTAACACAATGTAAAGATTTTGTTGTTGACCAGTCACACCAAGCAGCATGGCCATAGCACGCTCATAGCAATGGTACGCGTTCTTTGGATACTCACTCAGGAACCTTGCTGAATACAGACACAGTATACATTCCTGCTTGCCTAGATTTCCGAACCATAAAAGCACCTTCTTTCCCCTAATTAAAAAAAAAAAAAAGTTACAAGGAACAATGAGGTTGGGATTAATTTCAGTGAACTTTAGGCTTTTACACTGTAATGTCCACAAAGGAGAGAAGGAGACATGACTCATCTGACCTCCTGTAAGGACTACATTAGGGCAAGATGAATTATGCCTTAGAAATATTTATTTCTCTCCACTAAAAAGAGGGTCTAGGTAAACAGTTGTGGTATCCCACTGTAAATGTTTAAAATTAGGTGAGTTGTAGCCCAGCCCAGACATGAAGCAAGTAGCCTGCAATTTTGTTTTGGTGCAGATTTATAACTGGGGAGATGGAGAGTTGTTGACCCCGTCTCCTTCCTCATGTCCCCTCCAGAGGCGGTACACGTTATAAGACCCAAGCACTGCCACATACATCCCATCTGAATAAGAGCTCTATCCACCACAGTCAGTTCCTTTACATAATGCATTAGACTGATGTATTTTCTATTGCCAAAGCATTTCTGAGTTACTGAATAAGTAGAAAGATTTTCACTGCACTCTATTATATTTGGACTATTTTTAGTCTTTATGTGGTATTTCAGTCCTAACTTTCACTGTCCACTTTTACTTCTGTTAATGGTTTACCATACTGTGCTAGAAATTCTGGTTTTCAGAGTTCATTTAACAGCTACACCTCTAATGTGCTAGAAATGGCTATTGCAGGGAGGAAAGAAGACATCTAGAACCTCACATACAGGCCAAGGTTCATTGCTGTGAAGTTCAAAGGAAACTTCATGTCCCCTTAAAGTTAACTGGAGTCAGGAGTATCCAGCACCTTTTGGGACTGGGACATAACTGTCTGTCTCCAGTGATTTGCCACACTTGAATTTCATTCCTGAACCTGTGGTGCAGGTCTAAGGGAAAGGACACTGAGCCAAGGCTCCCAAAGGGTTGGGTTATATCACAGTTGTTAGTGGCTGAGTACCAATAAGACTGGCTGTGAGAAAGCAGCAAGCCACAAAAGGAAAACTTGTTTACACAGCATACTCAAATGCAAAGCATGGCTGAGGCTGGGTCTCCTCCAGGAAGGTACATGGACAAGTCCTTCTGTCGTCTGTTGTAAAGACTTGTACGCCTGACTAGACCTATGGTGTTATCCATCCTTGCTCCTAGTCAGCTGCATCCAGCCAATGCTCAGTGGGCATAGCACTGAATTTGCTCAGGGTTGTCTGCTTGTCTGGGTCAACTTCTTTTACTCCACATTTGTATATCGTAAAACCATCACAGAGGACTCCTCTAGACTGACCTGCAGAAAGAGCCACACTGGAGCAAACAACACAGGCCTAGAGGTATAACCAAAAGGCAGAGCTTTGAGGGGAAATGCCACTCAGTGTGGCTTTGTTCCAAGCGTATTTTAGAGGTGCATCATTTGTTCATTTATATAGAAGAGCCATTAATGCATTGAGGCATTTTTGGAGATCTGTTTATCGATACCAAGTTAGCACAAGAATTTCTAGCAATCTGTAATACTACAGCAATTTGAAGAGCATCAGCATCCTCTAGCTACACAGTATAGCAAAGACAACAGACACAGGAACATTTCCATGGTTGTTCATATACAAGCGATAAAGGATATGTAGGACCTTCTGATGGAGCAGCTGCTCAGACTGGGCACGGGAGATATTACCGGCATACCAACTGCAAAGAGAAATATTGGGCTTATTATTCACAGGCTGATTTCTGAATAAGGCACAGCAGGCACATGAAAAATGCCAGACCATAAATATTTTCAAAACTGCTTTTAAAAGCCAGAGAGTAGACTTGGGACTTGTCCTGCATGTGTGAATTTAGGCCATGAGATAAAACGGAAACCACTAGTTCCCATCTGCTTCCTCTCGTTCATCCAGTGGGTCTCCTCCTGAAATATCTGGGCCCACTCTGAGACTCTGACTTTTTACAGTAAATCTTTAGAGGAGGATCCTGCTGCTCTAATGCCCTGCCAGGAGCTCTACCAGAAGTAATTTGCTGTCTTCTGCAGATCATGACACAGCTGTCTCCCTAAAAGCTGAGAGGTGCATAATTCTCCTCTAACCTTGAACCTTCTGGTTGTCATAGTAATTATATAAACTGAGAGATCCCAAATGGAGGAAACAAGCCAAACATGCTATGTCAGATCAGTTCAGGGAGCTCCAATGAAGCCTTTTTAATAGCAATTCACTTTTATGAAGCATCCCTTTATTAGCATACTAGACTGATTTGTCTAAATGCCTTTTTTTGTCTGAAAACAAATACATTCGTGCCTTTAGAAGTCATAGAATCATAGAATCATAGAATTGTTTGCATTGGAAGGGACCTCTAAAGGTCATCTAGTCCAACCCCCCTGCCATGGGCAAGGACATCTTCAACTCGATCAGGTTGCTCAGAGCCCCCTCCAACCTGACCTTGAACGTTTCCAGGGATGGGGCATCCACCACCTCTCGGGGCGACC
>NW_008795041.1:197816-206431 GCF_000699145.1 Aptenodytes forsteri | reverse complement strand
GTTGGACTCGATGATCTTAGAGGTCTTTTCCAACCTCAATGATTCTATGATTCTATGATTCTTCATTCTCCCAGTCACTGCCTTTGCCTTCTGCGGCTTGGTCGGTTGAGGCTCGAGCACTTGCTGGTGAAGACCGAGGCAAAAAGGTCATTGAGTACCTCCGACTTCTCTGCATCCCGGGTAACCAAGTCTGTGGGCAGTGATGTTGCTGATGACAATATCTATAATTATTATCATTATTATGACAGCCATACGTAGGATACCATTGCTCTAGGTATAGTGGACATGTAAAGTGGAAAGACAATCTCTGCCCAAAGAATCTTTTGGTTCTCATGAAGATGTATTCTATATACTCACTCATGCTCAGCAATACTCTGCTCTTCTGCCAATGTCTGTTCACTGACACTGGAGTTTTCCCTACAAAGACAAAAAAACTTGCTGAAATTGTGAAAAACTAGTTATGAAAAATACCTTCCTTGGCTTAAAAGTCATACCATATATATTTTTTGAGTACTTATGCCATGGTCTATGGTGAATATTTCAAAAAGTTGAAACATATTTAATTGTCTGGATTTTTTTATGACTTAATAAACACTTATACAGCCTTTCCGTTCCACTGTGCAATGTGTTGGAAAGCCAAATATTCTCTGTGCATGCCGTAACAAGCAATGAAACTACATATCCCTTTAGTGACCTTATGAAGAGATTGCATCTACATTTTCAAAATTTACATGGAAGATTTCCAAAACTGCACAACCCTAGACTTCCCAAATAAATGTTCTTAGCATAACAGACAACAGAAGGAATTAATGTGGCAGAAAAAGAAGCCTCTAAAATAACCTCTTGTGCAGAAATAAGAATGATTCTTATTTATGCTGCCTTTTACAGGATACTGTAAGAGTAGTTTGTTTTTTTTTTTAAGGAAACCTCTGAATCTTGTCTAGTATGGTTTACTATGAGACAATCATCTGCTATGTTTCTGTCAGATTTTCATTCAAGTACTTAGGCATACATTAATGCTTACAATGTCATGTCATCTTACTAAAAAGGAAAAGATGGGTCTGATGTGTCACTTTGACAGACCTGGATTCCCTTTACCCTGTACAGGACTACTCACATACATACAAAGGCAAGAGAGTGTTAGCAAGGCTGATTTAATGCTGAAAAAAGAGTACAAAGATTGAAATCCCAGCATCATTGAAGTTAGTGGCAAAACCCCATTGATTTAAATGAAACCAGGATTTTCAACTGATGCTTTTTGCATTAATGTATGAGTCAAGAAGACAAATTGCATCTGATTCTATACCTTTCAGGAAACTTTATGCTTAGTATTCAGAAAGTTATTTAAAAAGAAAAATATTCCAGAAATATTGCCTAATCTTTACTAGAGTGGTGAGGAAAACATTTAAACTGTGGATGGCTGCATATTGATTCACCTGGGCTCATCATCATTCAGAGATAACTTTCTCAAGTAAGTGCTCGGTACGAAACCTTCATTCCTGCAAAATAAACAGTTCACAGTTTAGCTACCGTACATGACTGCATCTTAAATTTGGTCACTTAAAATATGAAAAGAGATTAATCAGAAGTCACTTTTTAGAATGCCACTAACAGAAATTCTCATGGTTAAAACATTTCTGCTTTTACGTACCATGTAGAAAAATACAAAAGTAATTTGTTTTAGAAAATTACGTTTCAATTAAGTACTCTTTTCACTAGTCATTGAAATGGCTTCTTCCTCAGTGATTGGCTTCATCATATGGAAGATTGGAGCAGCTGTTCAACAATTTCATTGCATGCCATCTCAGTTGCTGTGATGAAGAACGCCAGTGACTAATAGGTGCTAGCAGAGTATCCAAGGTCGAATGCAGAAAGTCAATAGGCTCAGCGATCCAAGGTCGAATGCAGAAAGTCAATAGGTAGGCTCAGCACTCTTCCCGAAACAATGCCAGATGCAATTGAGAAGCTCAGTTAAGTGAATGTGGACAGCTGAGCTACCACTTACAGCAGCTGGCAGCATGGCATGATGGACCTAAGTTGTGGGGGCCAACAGGCATCTGTAGTTGTAAGGGGGTGGGCTGTATACTGTGCCCATCAGAAAAATAAATAGGGGGAACAAATTGTATATTTGAATATGTATGGACACAGAAAGGAAGGATTTCTTCAACACAGACCTCAGTAGAGCAAGAAGAAAACTGAGAGTGCATAAAAACAGGTGAAACAGGTAACTCCTGATGTTTGTTCCTACTACATTCAAGAAAACAAGATCTTCAATTTTTTTCAAGCAGAATTTAAAGGTTTTGTTATGATGTATATGTGACTTGTCTTTACAGAATCAATACTGCAAAAGTCTCAGTTTCTCAAGCCAAAGAAAAAACTGTAAATGTCCCCCTTTCTCTTGATCTCTCTCTGCTCCTACATCTCAGAGCTCTCTACTCAGGCTCTATAAGCAGAGCTGCCTGTATCATATGCTTTTACATAGCCATAAACAGTCCAGTGAAGGCATTTAAGAGCATATCTCAGCTTACTAATTTATTGTTTTCTTTGAGTTGCCAGGGTTGTGTGCTGCTTTCTTCATCCAGAACAGTACATCAATCCTGTGAGTTATAAAATGCAGACGCTTTAAGTTAAGGTTGCTTTATTTGTTGGTTTCCTTGCAGTTGTAAACTTAATCAGTGAATGATGAGTGGATCAAGTCATTTCATTCTGTTCCAAACCAGTTCTGGCATCCCCTAGCTCAAAAATTCTTCTTCCATATTTCTATCAAGTACATGAAATCAAACTCAGCTAGTATCCATCATGACACAGACAAGGAATCTTATCTCTTCCAGGCAGCTCCTGTTTGTTGCACTGCCTTTGTCTCCAGTGTACTCCTAAAGCTGTTTCTCATTTAATAACTTGGGAAGGGATGGTCTTTTCTGCCCCAGCTGGATATTAATGAAAAATATCTTATTTTAACTTGCTGAAGGGGATGCCTCCACTTGTGAACCTCAAAAAGAACAATTAAACTCTTCTGGCCTGCGCAGGCTGAAGGGCCCTGTCTCTATGAAAAAGTATTGCTAAAGCTGGGGAGAGACTGAAGTAAGAAGTGGTTCGTGCTTCAACAGTTCTCATTGGTCTCCCTGCTGTCACTGCTATTGCAGTAGTAATGGTGATTGTCTAAAAATGGTTTAGTGCAAATGAGAGTGGCAACATTTGTGAGGAGAGGTTCTATCTTTTTTATTCACTTAAACTAAATAGTTGGAAAAAATGGACAGTTTCTGTATGCACAAGCCCTTCTTCAGGCACATATCAAAATTAAGGCCACTGGATACTATCTTAGTATACTAGGCAGTGACTGTTGTAAACCTTACCCAACCTGGCAGCCAAGGATGGTAATGAAAATGGAGTTGTACAGAAGACAATGAGGCTTCTAGAGCAAGGTTTAAAAGCTACTAAGGTAATCCTAACATAGAACCTGAAAGGATCCTGCAGGACTGCCTGCAGTGTTGTCTATGAAGATGGGATATGTGGAAGACCATGGTCATGGAACAAAAGTATTCTGCAGCACATACTTACCCTTCCAAATCCCTTACTTTCCACCAGTCAGAATCTTCCTCTTGCAACACATAATATTTGTTGCTTTGGACAAGCCGGATAGCTGAATTTCCTTCGGGTTCATAGTTGCATTGGGCCACAGCCATTTTCAGGACTGACTTGTCTGGGGATAGCACCTGAAGCAGGCTTTTACGTTTCCACTTTTGAAGACAGAGGAAATAACATGATAAGGAGATGCAGCACAGGGTACAGTAAGAAATAACATGTGACAAGTACACAATCACTTATATCTTCAACATGTATAATGATATTAGGCAAATTAATCAAAGCTAAGAAGATGGGCACAGGCAAGCAGCTTTTTTCTCATCCATTTAGAAGAACAGCTCAGAAACTGTTGTCCACATTTGTGAGACAGGTGAGAACAGAACCAAGTTCCATGATAGTGACACCAGAAGCAATTAACTCTGAGTGGAGGCTGACACTGCTGTAATAGGAAACTCTCATTACCAGGATTACGTGATAGACTTGACTCCTGTCAAAAGCCTGCCACCTATCTGAAGCTGATAGTCCCTAGTGAACAGTTGCAATTCATCTGCCTTGGACACCACGTGATCAAATTGTGCTTTACTATAACTAAGTGCGTTAATGTCCTGTTGTACCAAAAGACCCCCTCACAGTATTATAAAATAACTTTGGTTTTTTGAATGGCTTTTGATCAATAGGTAACATTACTTACCATGAAGCACAACAAGCATTAGTCAATTGTTACTACTAATCACTGAAAGCAAAAAGCTACATTCTTTCTAAATCATTCCCTTTCCTCACCATGTTTTATTGATGTTTCTCTGTTAAGCGTGTTGGATATAAGGAATCCCACTCCTTGGTGGCTAACTTTCCCTATGCAGGGTTAAACAAATGTAGGTATGTAACTATGGGATTCATCTTACCTAGCTTTGACCCATGTCTTCATGTGAAATATGTCATCCTGCAGAAGTGTCTACCTCTCATCCCTGATTGTTGAGGAGGATGAGACACAAATGACTTGGATGAGAAGCCTGGCATTAAAGTTAGTTGACATCAATCTAACCATAAGCAAAAGGGCATCTAAAATTAAGGCACTGAAATGCATTTAGAAATCAGGGAAATGTTATCACTGTGAAAATCCAGACATCACAATTCTTTAAAAGCAGAGAAAACTACATATGAAACACTGACAGCAAAGGATGAGGGAAAATAAGAAAGATGTAGGAGAAAAGGCTCCGAATGCCAGCTATTTATAATTGAAAAACACTGTAATGCAATGCCAGGGAAAAATGCCAAGTGTCCTGAAGAATGCTGTGATTCCTTTAAGTCAAGTCCAAGTGACCATGGCATTGCATGTTTGATTGTTTCCTCTTTATTGACATTTTTTGACTAATTTAAACAAGGAGAAACCAAAAAGCCAAGTGAATGCCTGATGGAGTGCATGGAGCCAGAAGACACACATGATCTCTTCCTGCAAACACACGAAGTCTCAATCTGATCTCACTAAGCTCCAGTGGAGATACTCATTCTTCAAAGAGGTATCACTCACAGCAGAGTCCTCTTCATTTGACTAGAAGTAGGTCTGTTACTCATCAAGTACTACTACTTGAACCCAGTAACGGTGGTTCCTGTTGGTCACATCTGACTTCGGTGGAAAGGAGCTTATAGCTTGAGGGCCTGTGTTAGGCAGGATT
This sequence comes from Aptenodytes forsteri, assembly GCF_000699145.1. NCBI lineage: Eukaryota > Metazoa > Chordata > Aves > Sphenisciformes > Spheniscidae > Aptenodytes > Aptenodytes forsteri. The sequence continues at coordinate 201,176 of NW_008795041.1, read as the reverse complement.
CAAGTCTTAGACTGCTCATTTGCTTTGTGGAATAATGACAGAACTAGAGTTGCCTGCAGTTGTCAGGAAAGATGGAGAAAATTATAATACAGAGACTAAACTGTTTTCTCTTTAAAGCATCTAGTGATGTTAGAGCAAGCTGATATTCAGTAAACGTGTTTATGAGCTGATGTGCACCTCTGACATTTGGCCTTGGTAATTTTTGGAGATTATATTGTTCTTTCTTAATTTCCTGTGTTTTGCTTGTGGAATGATCAGAGTGTCATCTTCTGATGGAGCTTTCATCTTTTTGTGTGAACAGAAGAAATTGCAAAGCTTTGGCCAAAGTAAATGGTATAAAGAATTATTATCACAGAAATTAGTTTTACTTTGTCCAACCTGCCAGGGAAAAGAACCAGTCAAAGATGAGCACATAAGATTTGCATCCCTTTGGGTTTCACTGCTGGATGTGTATTTGTCTATTGCAATATTCTGGATGGACTTAATCTGTAACCTGGTACAGATTAATGTCCTGATTTGTGTCCATATATACAGCTTTCCATTTCCAGCACTGGCTGAAAGCCTCAGAGCATTTCCTAAGAGCAACTGAGTGCATCTTATTATTTCCTTTATGCTGGCAGTGATATTATTGTGGTTTTCATATTGATGACTGTACCACTGTCATCTAGAGAGAGCCATAGGTGACAGTCCGAGATTCAGCTGCGATGTGCATATGGGGAATGGTTACTATCTGCAGAACTGCACCCCTACCATGCAGCTGGAAGCATGTGCTGGATGACTTCAGCTTCCATAAAACTTGTCCAAAACGTAAGCATGAGAAGATATGTGTGTGCACTCAGTGGACTTCTATCTGATCTACTGCAGTATTGGTCTGACCTACGCGAACCATTTGCCATTGCAGGGACAGTGGATGCCAGGCACCAGCAGAGGTGAAAGTGTTTCTCAGGCAGGAAGTTCCCGCTTCCTGCTGTTATCAAAGCACACTGGCATATCAGGGAGAGGAAATCCCCACACATACACTAATTGCAGGATTACAAGGATAACTACAAGGGCCACAGCTTCCCCATTCCTTATTAGCATCAGCTGCTGGAGCATATATGCTCCAGGTCACCCAGGGATGGCCGTACGGCTCCTGTCACTCAGATTACGGTTGTTTCCAACCCTACACAAGAAAAGGCTGGAGGCTGAGGTGGAAGAGGAAGAGAAAGGCTGGGCACAGAGTACTGCACTGCTCTATCAATGAGAGTAGGTGAAGGGCAGGACAGGTTTTACAATGGCCTTTCAGCCATCCCAAAGCACCGCTCAGCAGAACCGAGAGGTGATGTAGTAGGCCCACTGGTTCCCATGAAGGGACCTTTGTGCCCACTGTTCTTTGTAATGGCATCACTCTTTAGGAAGCAGCTCCTCTGTGGGAGACTAGACATATAATGCTGAACTGATGAAAGGGACAGAGGCATCAAAGCTGCAGGATGTAAGCATGCAAAAGTAATGCCTCATGGAAAACATAATGCCTCTGGTCAGTTTTGCCAACGTGCAAAAGTAATGCCTCTGGTCGGTTGGGAAGAAAGCAAGGGAGCAAGACTTGCAAGAGGCTGGAGAGGTGAGGGACATGAACTGAGACAGGCGAAAGGAAGGCTGGGGGTACGGTGGTACCTCTGACGATCAAACTGAGTAGATGAAAGGGCAAAGTAAAAATGTGCAGAGAGCTTATAGAAGTAGCTCTGTGACTAAATATAGACTGTTCCTCACTATGAGAAGTCAGTATTAGCCTTCTTAACCTGATTATATCATATGGCTCGGGAAAATGAAGTCAGGTTGTTCTAACTAGATGTGGTAGTTATTATACCTGCATTTACTGAACCTGTTTTAAAAGTACCCATCTGAAAACTGTCATGTCCCTGCTTTTTAAGTTTCCCTTTCAAAATATCTTCTCTGAATTCAAGCAGATAATAATAATATCATAAAGGCCTAGCAGAAGCCAGCATGTTCTGCAGCAGATTTGCATGACTGATGATCTCTCCAGATAGACAAAGCATCTCCTGATGGAAGCCAGGCAAAACAGACCATGGTATTCAAAACAAGTTACGCTGCTGTGTGTTCACAATGCTATTACCTTCAAATCTCATTATCAGAAAAAATGTCAAAAGGTTCTTTGTTCATAGCTTCTTTCCAAGGTTTTATTATTTTTTTTCTTAAAGCTCCATTTTACAGCTCTTGTGATTTTGTCTTCTGTCTCTTGATAATCTATGTGTTTCTTAAAGCCCTGGCTGTTCATGTCAACTATACACACAAAAATTACAGCTTATTTTCTTTTTTCTTTAAGTTACTTTCTGAGAGAGGCTAGGAAATAGACCCAGAAAGTATTCTAAAGATGTAGAACAGAAGACAAATTAAAATAAAGCAAGAAATACAAACTTTAAAATCCCATGATTTGAAACCCAGTCTGGTTTAATTCGGAGGAGGCTAAATTCACGATTCGTGAATACACAGACCATACTGTTAGTCTTTTTCTAAACAGATAAAAGCATCAAAACTTAAGACACTTTGTTCTTTTCTATTGTCTTGTCATTGTTACCTCCTTCCCACGTGCTGGGCAGTAAAACTAAGGTCAAAAATACCACTATTGCCCTTGTATTTGTACAGGAGGAGATAGATGAGGAAATAAGCATAGAAGCAGATCTTCCAGTCTTGCTTTTATTCTTAACCTTGCCAACTATTTCCATTCTTCATCTAGCAACTGCTAGAGGACTCAAGTGGAATTGAGCACGAGTAGTGCTTTTTGGCATCCTGGTGTCCCATTTTTCTCTTTGGGTCTGTGAAAGCTTGGCTTTCTCAAACTGACGGCAAGGCCCAGTGGGTGCTGGTGGGACACCACACTCCCAGGTTTCTGTCCTATATAAAGTCAAGATATGGGCAAGAGCACATAACGAGCTCAGATGCGCTTTCCAATTCATTAACTTAGAGGCTGTCTCTGTAAAGTTGGGCTAAACAGGCATTCCTAACCAGCCATCTGTACTCCTGACCTAACCCCAGAGCAGCACAACTTGGGACTTGCCTGAGATAAATGCAGTTCATCCACCATTTCTCACCCACGCAAAGCGGGTATATTTGTTTATACCTTCAGTTACAATGTTTTCTCCAAGTACTATGAGCACCATTTTCACTGGGGAGGGTGGTGGAGGGGAGTTTTTGGCATGTCTAGGAATCATAGAATCATAGAATCATTGAGGTTGGAAAAGACCTCTAAGATCATCGAGTCCAACCGTCGACCCAACACCACCATGCCCACTAAACCATGTCCCTAAGCGCCTCATCTACATGTCTTTTAAATCCCTCCAGGGATGGGGACTCCACCACTTC
>NW_008795041.1:118188-197319 GCF_000699145.1 Aptenodytes forsteri | reverse complement strand
TGCATGGGGTTGTTGTGGCCCAAGTGCAGGACCCAGCACTTGGCTGGGGGGATGGGGACCTCCTACACACTAGAGAGCTAATTTTGATGGCATTCCCTGATCCCACTGGAAATAAGTGTACAAAGTAAAAGACATCCCTACAAGGGCTGTAGCCAGTACTGCCACCAGCACGTTAAAGTGAACTGAACGTGGCTGAGACTTTCCCAGTTTGCCATTTACAGCACATGGAAGAGGGAGATGAGTCCTTCCCTCTGACATGCCGGTGGACACAAGGATGCTGAAGCTGCGCTGCAGATTAGAGGTCTACACCAGCTTCCAGCAAGTGGCTGTTTGCAGCTCTCCATCCCATCCCACAGCCCTCCCTACCATCTAGATGCTGGCTTTTTCCCTGTAGCCAGATACTCAAAAGTTTTCACCTACCAGCGTTTGAGGGACTGGAGGCAGTGGTTTCACAGACCCAGTTGTGCAACACAGAGTCACATCTGGAAGAGAGGGAGAAATAAAGAAAAAACCATGAATTTAAGCAAGGCTTTATCTCCTGAGGCTTTCTCACTTGCAGACCTATACAGTGGCAGCAACAGCATCGTGACAGCTGACATTTCACCACCCTGAGGTATCGACCTGCTTTAGCTCTGTATTTTCCAACCTTCTCTTAATTCAAGCACCATCTCAATATCTTTAAAAACCCCATCAACCATTGTTTTCATCTGTGCTAAAATACAAATTCAGGGAAATTTGTGGTTGTATTTAGCTCTGTGGTTTTCCCAGTTCTGCTAGGTTATTTGATTGCATACAGAGGGAAACACATGTATGCTTTGGTTTTATTCTGTTGTTTTTTTTTTTTTAAATCGTTTCATTGACACTTTTAGTCTATGGGTTTTATTCTGTTGTTTTTTTTTTTTTAAAATCATTTCATTGACACTTTTAGTCTATGAAGCAGTCAGTAAGAAATACTGCTTTCAATTACTCAGCAGTTACAAGGCTGAGGCTGTCTGGAGTCATGCCTACACAGACAGTCTCCCTCTGCTCTGGACATCTCAGTTAGCAACCTCAGAAACTTACTTAGGAACAAATTTGGAGTAGATACAGCACATTATCCTGCATGCATTATTATCTCAGACATAAATGAAGCACACAATCGACAAAAAATCTCTTTTTAACTCTTCTCTTGGCTAAGCTGTCCATGTCTGGTAAGGAGGTATTTCCTTGTCTTTGCCACCGACTGGGGGTTTCATGGCCTTATTTGCTTTTGTAACAAGTGGTTTTGAAGCCAGATGATGCTATTCAAATTACTGTTACAAATCAGCTGACAACTCTTTACATTATTTAGCGTTCCATAATGATGAAACCTGTAGTAATAGTAGATAAGCCTGTATCACTAATTTCAATTTTCAAAAGCAAATGCTATACTGTTACAGGCAGTCTCACAGATCTAAATCAGGTTCCTAACTGCTCACACCTACATTTTTGGATTTAACTTTTAATTTTGGGTTCATATTTTTTTGATTGTGACTGTAAATGCTTAAAACCAAGGTTCAATCACAATTTAAATCAGTGGATCTACCAGTGCTCTACAATTCCAAATAATCAAGCTTTAAAATGCTGAAGCCCAAATACTCATAAACTGCTGTTCCCTCTCCTAAACATGGCCTTTCACTGTTAAGCATGTACACAGACATGCAGGAATTCCCTTCTGAAAATGTGAAACCTAGGAGGGTACTGCTTTACAAATTTTCCTCTCTCAGTCTTTACAGATAAAAACTAAAACCCCTAAATAATGGCGACTAAGTTCTACATAAAACACTTTAGAAAACCGTGTTAAAATAAAAAAAAACTGCTGCAAGTTAAATCACACTGTTTAGAAAAAAAAATCATATAAATATAATTATATATTAATACAATAGTTCTATTTAGAAATGAAATGGTATTGTTTTATACTCATTCATAGACACTCTTGTGCTGAACTTCTATTGTTCCTACCCATTCAGCTTATGGGACCTCATCACTAGAAGGGTCTTAAATACAATAGTTCTATTTAGAAATGAAATGGTATTGTTTTATACTCATTCATAGACACTCTTGTGCTGAACTTCTATTGTTCCTACCCATTCAGCTTATGGGACCTCATCACTAGAAGGGTCTTAAAGCATAATGCTACAATTTAGCTAGGATCTTAAGAAGGAGAAAAATAACTCCACCTGGTTTATTTTGTAGTTAAAAATGTCACTAACTTTTTGATCAAACACAGCAGGTATAATTTAGTGTATTATTTCCCCCAGATATACTATAAGCTACAATGTATAGCAGCTATGATGTTAAAAGGAGCTTAGCACATACATGAAAAGTGTAAGTAGATTAGCTTTTATATTGATTCCACTGCCTTGAATGTCCATGTGATTTGGCAATATTGTCCGATGAGACTAATCAAACAAATAAAAGAACACATTACGTTTCTCCCAAATTGTACATCCAGGGGCTGCTTTACAGGTCTGGTTGCAACAGAGAAACTTCCCGTTGATGAAGAATCCTTTATGGTACTTGTTTTGTAACTCAGAATTGTCTTTAATTTCTGGAAGGCACAAAGAAACCAAAGAGAACATGACAGGCTGCAAAATGGGAATGTTCCTTATGATCAATAGAGTCTGCTGCAGTTTACCATGGGACCCCAGAGTGCTTACCGACTCCTAGCTCTAGGCACACATCCTGGTCACATTTTTATCTCTATACCATATTCCTCTATGCAAACCCAAGTCTGAAATCCATACCGCCCAGCTACCTGTTTCTTTGAGAAAGAAACCTGGGTGTCAAGAAGGAGATACAGTACAGTCCAACGAAAAACCCGAAGCCAAAACAGGATCCAACAGCTATGATTCAAAATCATGGATCCTATAAAGATTTCACTATCAATAATAAAACTAATTAAAAGAAAACATTTTCATATATCAAAATATGCTGAATATTTTCCTAGAACTATCTATTGTAAGAAAATTATATTCACTGATACTCAGTATCAGAAAAGATACTCGATACCCATATGGCAAATCCAAACTAACGTTTATCTGTTAAAATAAATTTCTTATTTAAGCACACCAAAAGGGAACACTGTTACAGAAATATCTATTTTATATTCAAAGCACTGGTTTACTCTAGAAAAATGGCCCCAGTAGTATCACTGTGCAAGTGATACATTAGTTCTGTATCTAAAAGAAATGTAGAAGGTGTAGAGTGAGGCTTTAAAAACTGATTGTTTCAGGACTGGCTTTCTCAGTCCTGCTGCTGTGAGCCATGGTAAACCCAAAATTCCTGAGCATGTGAGAGAGCAGCAAAAGGATCAGGGCAACCCTTGGCAGTGAGTGCTTTTTATACACTTTTTAAGAGGCTTGTAGGCAGTGGAATATTTATGCTATTATTTGTCTCATAAGCATTACAAAATATATCAATTACACAACCTTATTCTTCACAAATTTTGTTTTAAAAGATCTTACTGAAAACCTTGGTTTCTAGAAGGCTCAATGTAGTTAGTTTGCTGAATGCTTCCCATTCTGCTTCTGGTCCACATTCTCCATAACATTGGCAAATTAATTGACATACTCTCACTACTGTGTATGCAAAGGGAGTCACAAACAGAGAGGTAGCTCATACACGGGCTTACAGGTAAAATTGGGGAGGATATGTGTTCACAGCCCGTTATAGATTGCCTGGTTTTGTTCCTACAATGGCCAGCATGTGTGAGGGCTGCCCTATTCAATGTGAGTTTTTTGCCTTCAGTGGAGTTATGCAGGGACACAGTTTTCCGCTTATAACTTACACTTTCAATGTCTGTGATTTTGCTTTGTTGAAAACAGTAGAAATTTCCTTGAAAAAAGAAGAGGAAAATACAAAGGAAAAAGCACTAGCAGTATTGGTTATCAAAATGGCGTTCGTGCAGGTAAGCACTATACTAGCCACATCAGGAATGGTTGTGCTCTATTAACCTGCATTGGTAAAGGCTGAACATACGATGAAGATTAAAAAATGCCCATGAAAAATACAAAAATGAAGTTTATTTTGGCTTATTTCTTACTAAAACTTTCAGCCTTTAAAATTTCTAATCCATTCTCGAAAATACCATGCATTTCAACCAGTGGGTGCTGAAGTACGAACGAGAGTAAAAACAGGTAACAAAGAATTGCACAAAATGATGAGGCAGGAGCATTTTCCTATCTCTCCTCATGATATTTGAATATTTTGGTACACAAAGGAATAGTGTTACCTTTATGCAAAGCTGAAAGCCACTGCTCCCGGCTCTCTTCATTAGTGGCATAGACATAGAGAAGGCCACCCTTGTACACAATCTGGAAGAGTTTGGGAAAGCCAGCATGGTGAGAGTGTACTGCCTGAAAACATGCTACTCTGCAGGAGGGGAAAGGAGAAGGGGATAGGAACCAAAAAAACAGGCTTTGTGGACCCACATTGAACTTCTGCAACTTAGTAATGTTTCTCACAGGTCACTTATATTATTGCCATTTCATATAAATACTTCATATTTCATATAAGTAAATATAGATATAGATAGATATAGATATAGATATAGATAAATATATACCACGTTAACCAAAGTGGTTCATGTCCTAAAGCACAGTTGCAGAAACAAAGGACAGCATCAAATATTTCTGGATATTCCCATCTCCTATGTACAAAAGACCTTATAGCCCACATGTAAACTCTTTCTTTCCGCTTCAGTTTTTCCAGATTCATCTTCCACTTTTTGGCTCATGTTACACAAGGCCAGACCGAATGCTCATCGAGGCAGGAACCTGTCTCTGACAGTGTTCAGTAACAAATACTGAGGCAGAGTATATGCTCAGGGCAGCTGTACAGTGATCAGGGAAACCTGATCCAAAGGTGATGCATTTATACCTAATACCCTTTGAGAGGTATTTTTCTTCTGTGAATTTGTTCAGTTGCCTTTTTAAGCAAATAACTAGTATCTACAACATCCTGCAGTAAGTAGTCCTACAGCTTAGCTACACAATATGAACAGTCAGCTTCTTTTGCTTGTTTTCAGCCTATCTTCTGCTAGCTTCGTTTGATGCCTACCTAACATCTGCTTTGATTTTTGGATCGCATTTAACACTGGGCTGACTCGTGTGTGTGTGTGTGTATGTGTCTGTGTTAGGTGAGGGTTTCATTTCCCTTGTGTGCATTGCTTTTCAGTCACCTTCACTGAATTTCAAATGCCACTTTATTGCTGTTAGTTAGACTGAAGAGCCCTCGTCATTAAACGTGTACTCCCACTGGTAAGTATACACACGACTGGTCAATTTGCTTCCTGTCTCTATTTAGTTAAGTGGTGGAGCCCTGTGAGTTTTCTCTTGAACATGTTATCCATTCAATCTATTAGTCATTGTCAAGTCTCTCCTTTGACCTCTCTTCAGTTTACAACATCTTTCTTCAATTATAGTCACCAGAACTAGACACAATATTCTCCTGGTGATCGCAGTGGTGTCAAAACATACTGAGTCTACACAATATGAACAGTCAGCTTCTTTTGCTTGTTTTCAGCCTATCTTCTGCTAGCTTCGTTTGATGCCTACCTAACATCTGCTTTGATTTTTGGATCGCATTTAACACTGGGCTGATTACTGATACTGAGTGATTTTACTCAATACGTGCCTGCTTCCCTGTCCAAGGATGCCATTAGCTCCTTTGGCCACAGCATCACACTGGGAATTTATGTTCAGCTATCATGATCCTGAAGTCCTCTTTAGAGATACTTTTTCCCAGAACAGAGTTCCCCATCCTGTAACTGTAGCATATGCTCTTTTCCCCTCTTAACTGAATTATGCGCTCCTGACATAAATACACTAATTTAACATAAATGTGTCATTCAGTGCCGCAAAACTGGGGGAGGGAGAAGGGAAAGAAAGACCAGAATGACACCTAGGATCAACCAGGCAGTGAAATATTAAGTATCTCTCATGAGGTTGCTCTTGGGCATGGCAATTATTGCAGGGTCATGAATTAACGCACTATTCAGCAACCCCGTTATTCACTCTAGCAGCCTGCTGCTTGCGGTTGCACTGTTTGGTGGTGGCACTCCAGAAGGGGATCTGTGGCCGCTTCTCACATCTGCATGTCCCACTGCCCATAGAATTGAGATTTATGGAGGCTCTAGGATGAACCTGAGCTGGGCAACTGAAACAGATGAAAGGCAGCAAATTTGAAGTTACGGTTTTCTCATCACATTTAATTCTTGAATATGTGTAGTGCTTTGTGCAGCTGCATCTTCTGATACAAGGCGTAGCCTTGGATTTCCTGACTGTGGCACATTTGAATGGTAATCAGCCAGTCAGGGGTCAAATTCTGCACTTGGTATTGAGGCCAAAAAAAAGATGTGGAAAGAGACAGAATTAAAGTAAGAATTTTGAAGTGCTTAATTCTGCCTTAAAATAAGTGATAAACACATAGTGTAGTGATCTATATATTCCAGATAATATTAAAGCAAATATCTGATAGACCTTTGAACATAGAAGAAACAAGACTTGATCTAAATTCTATCACAGTCAATTAAAAATATTTCAGCAAAGTCACAACTTCAGTGATAGGGACTGATTTTCTATTTGCTGTAAATATCAGTAGCGCTCAGCAATATCAGGTATCACCACTTAGGACAGGAACACTAAGTGTAACCTTAGGATGGCTGGCATATTTCACATGAAATGTAAATGAAACAGATTTCATGGCTAACCTGAAAAGGGTATTGTCTCTCAGGAGGTGTTGATTCCTCAGGATTCACTGTCTCAACACATCGGATTTTCTCAATCTCAATTGACCCCCTTTTGCTTCCTTTTTTCTAAGAGAGAAAAAACACAGCAGACTGTAAACTAATGTTAACACGATACAAAGTATTCTGGTTTGATGATTTTGTACAGTTTTATGTTTCAAGCTGTATAAGACGTAGCTTCAGGTTTGTTAAACTTTAAAATAAAGGTAGTAAAAAACCTCCTTGGTGCCCTACCTGCGTCCAATATATTGATCAAATTCCTTTTTACGTCAGTTACAAGAATTACAGGACACAGCCCTACATCTGAGAAAGCATCTGCTGCAACTGCAGGAGTACAGGGCAGAAGGGGGGACTAGGAGGAAAAGAAGAAGGAGGAATTAAGAGGAAAATACCTTAAGTGCAAACCAGAAGCCTAGCTGTGGCATTCACAATTTTGTTAAGGTAATGGAGCTTATTCTTACTGAGCTTCCCTGCAGTTTTGTAATGGGATGTAAGTCACAGGAGGAGTCCAAATGTATGAAAAGGAGCAAAAACTCTAAAATAAGTTGCCTGGGACATATATTTGCATTCCCAGCGGGAGATCTTCTGAGTGAAAAGCCGACCTTTTGTGATATACAGTCACTCCTTAGGAAACAAAGGTAGTTTAACCATCTGCTTTGTGCAGCTGAGGAATGAGATTCTGAACTAATTATGCCTCATACGAGTAACTTCTGAAGCCAGTTATTTACATCAGTTCAGAGGGAAGCCTGAAGAAGGAAAACATCCCTATTCAAGACAATGTGTAAACATATGCCAGTGTTAATTACTTGCTTAAGTTCTCTTTGGAAGGACACAAACAGATGCTCAATGGTAAGCACAACTGTAAGAGTTGTTCTGAATAGAGACACTCTTAGGCCTGCAGCTAAGTGTTTTCCTGAACTGAAACTAGGATTTGATACCCTATAATTCTACTTAAAACAAAGTACAACTGTTGTTCTAACACATAATGTCTAATCAAGTTTCACAGAAGAAAACCAGAGGAATAAGGTGACACAGAAAAATCTTAGAACAGTTTACTTCAAAAAATTATTTCTTACCCCTTTGTCATACTCATAATAAGAAAGATTTGCTTTCGTCAGAACAAACAGCCTTTTCTTGTAATTAACTGGTGATATTTTTTTCTTCTGTTGTGACTTCTTTAAAAGAAGTTCTTCTAGAATTGTTTTGTTCTCCATTATATGTCCCTAAAAGAACATCATAGTTACTTTTATTACTACTATTAATAAACATAACAACACCAACTATAGAAACTGGAATAATGAATATACTAAGAGTCATTGTCCTCTATATTTTATAAAATTTTATAGTAATATATGGTTACAAAGCATGTGTTTAATACTGCTTAAACAAATGAGGTTGTTTAGCTTATTCACTCAGTAAAAACACTCATAGTATACAAAAATTAAGCTATAGATATACTGTAGTTCTAAACAAGGCGTATCTGTTACTTTATCGTCTGAGGATCTCTTCTTTTAAAGTGATGCACCCTTTCTGGCAAAGAGCACAGTGCTTTATACCCAAATGTATTACATCTGCAGCGTAACATGAAAGTCATTACAGAAGCAAAGAGAACGACAACAAAAAAGAAAACCCTCTTATTTACAGACCAGAAAAACATACCTAGTGCTCACAAGTGTGTACCCTGAACTGGAAATTTCCTATTTCTTTCGTTCAGCTGAAACAAATGCATGCTTATGGAACAGTGACACATAAAAAAGATCAAAAAGTAAAAATGTTCTTGCACTGTATATATATACATATATACTTATATCTATGTGTTTTTTCTAAGCCTTGATAATCATACAGTAGAAAATGCCAAGAAGAATGAGATCCATCATATTTCCACAAGTTTAGTATGGTTTCAGGTTATCTTACCCAAATATGAAGAAAATAGGTCACGTCCTTTGCCCTGTATGGTCTGGAGCTCCAAAAGGAAGTGTTGTGCTAAGCTACCCACTTCGTTATGTCCCTGTTCACTACAGAGAGCCCAGCAGAAAGAGAAAATTTGCATGACACTCATCACACCCACTTGATCTGTCCACTGAATCCTACCCGAACCCAGAGTAACAAATATCTAGTAGGAACAGTCTGAAGAGGAAAAGGGGAGCTTTACTAGCCATTACTCCACCATGGGCATCTGGCTACCCTCCCCATGGACAGAATGCCTACTTACACCTTCCACCGACTCCCTTTTGGGCAGACCAGTGTATGTTAGTGCCACTGGTGAGCCAGCTTAAAGGCAATCTTGCCATGACATGCGACATCTGAAGGAGATATGAGCTTGGGGTAGATAAAGGAAGAGTTGGGGCCGAAACCTTTCTATTGAGATGTCTGCTCTGATGTGGGGGAAAGGAGGAGGAGTATCCACCCCACTTTAGGAAATTTTTCAGGCTTCACAGGGCAGGTACTTGCCCTGACTGACTGTAGGAGTAACTAGCATGAAGTTAAGAGTTAGTTCAACATAGCTTAGAGAAGCTATCTTTGCAATTAAAATACTCGGTTTGATAGAAAAAGTAAAAAACTTGTCATTCCCACAGCGGAGCAGTAAGAACTCCTGCTTTTTGTAACAGCATGTGGTTTTGTTTCCTTACACTGGGAAACATCCAATATTTAGCTCCAACTCGCTGAAGTTCATGGAGCTCACAGGGGTACTGGAGGCCAGAAAAAAGGATGGGTTGAGATGGAATTTCAGCTACTTTATTTTAAAGCATTATTTGCAGGTCCTTTTTCTGGGGTTGTCACTGTGTGATCTTTACAAAATTTCTTAACTATCTGCTGCTTGAATTAATCTGAGCAATTACCTGAACTGCCAGGACTGACAACATTGCTTATGTGAGACTAGGTTTCTAATCCACATTGGCTCTAACACTGTGACCACTGAGAGCCCAGAGAATATCAGCTGAAGCCACACGGAGTGACTGCAGTCTACACTTAGTGTGGCTTCAAAAAAAGGCCAAGTAATTCCATTACTACTTGTAGAAACACTAACAAAGCAACCTCTGGGTTTGACAAAGTCGTGCCATAAGTGCACACCAAGAAATGAGTAGAGACAAAAGGATTTATCACAATACGTAATTTCATTTAAATATTAGAACCTTATGTTCTATAAACTGTACCTTGCAAGACCTATTTGTTAATAAACAGTATTAAAAAATACAGGAAGATATATTAAATATATCAAATACAAATTATGAAATAAATAGTAAACTCCTACAAGATCCATAAGTGCACACCAAGAAATGAGTAGAGACAAAAGGATTTATCACAATACGTAATTTCATTTAAATATTAGAACCTTATGTTCTATAAACTGTACCTTGCAAGACCTATTTGTTAATAAACAGTATTAAAAAATACAGGAAGATATATTAAATATATCAAATACAAATTATGAAATAAATAGTAAACTCCTACAAGATTTATTAAACATTTATTAAACAAAATTATAAATATTTATAATAGTTAAAATTTTGTTTTCTTGATATGGGAAAAAACACATACTCTTCTTTCTAAAGTAATTATCTGGAAACAATATTCTGTTGAATTTAGGAACTTGATGTCTCTGGGTATGTCCTTGCATAGTAAATGACATACTGGATCACCTTGTGATCTAATAGCATGCCTTCTGCCTTGTTGTCTGTGGACCTGTGGCAAGCACACGACCTAGTTCTAAGGGTGCAATAGAAGGTCAAAGGTAAGAGAAACACTTATAAGACTCGAAAAAGCCTATAAAACTATCACATCCCTTGGTTTCTCTGAAACAGAATACTGTGTATTCAGCCTTTGAGGGAGCAGCTGCTTACATTACAGCATATATAAGCCACTTCATTACTGTAGTGCTCCAGTTTAAAAAAATGTTTTCCAGATTTTGACTTCTCCTTACAAATTGAGATAGAAAACAATTTCAAACTCTAAAAAAAGTCTTGACAGTGAAACTACTTCCTGTCCGGCTCCACTACACAATGCTCTTTTTCTGCTTGTGGAAAAGAAATTACAACAGCTGAAATTATGCCAAATGAAATGTTCAGGGTTTTTTTCCTTTTTTTTTTAAACAAGGTTACAGTTCCAGGAATAAAATGTGTTTTTTACAGCTACAGGAGTAGCTGCCTTTTCACGGCCCAGGCTGCCCTTCCTCTGTGCACAGACTCCTTTGTGCTGAGTCAGAATGTGCTTGCACTAACCACTCAGTTGTGCTGAAGGGATGATCCTTCGGTGCAGAAAGTGCAGAGAGTGGCCTGTGCTGTGTACAAATTTCTGCCTATCTAGAGAATTGCAAGGTACGGTATCCTCCCTCTTTGCTGGATGGAGCTCAATTCCTTCAACTGCGAAATCTAACTTCTCCCTGGAAGAAAATAAAAAGCCATATGGAATTAGCTGTAAACATTTGTTCCGTACGATTTGAAGAGACATGAAGGATCTAGGGATCTTTGATTATTTTTCCACGCTTGAAATTTGTGTCTTGTGTTCCAAACAGTTGTGCTGGTACTGAGGATATTTGCATTTTCTTTGCTTTCTGTAACACAGTGACAAATGTAAAAGGTTTGTTCCCCCGACAGATCTTTAAAGTCTTAGAAACCACCCTGTCTTTCAGAAAGAGGGCTGTTGTGAGACGTTTGTCAGAACCATACTCAGCAAGGAAGAAGCAAAAGGGGCCAGAACATCCTGGAGGCTAGAGGTACTTTCTCTAGCATTAGCTGCTGCTTCTGTTTCCTTCTCTGGCAAAGTGGTTTGGATGTGGTGGTCACTGATAAGCATTTTCTAATGGCAGGCTGTAATGCAGCATGCAAGCTGCAGGGTACTCTGGCTCCTTCCCTCTTGGCAACTTTTATCTTCAGAAGAGTAAGCAGCTGGAAAACTAAGAGGGAAAGGGACAGCAGTTGTGACAGGACAAGCTTGGAGAAGAACCTGACTAAGCTATGGTGGCTGGGGAAACAGCCATGTTGGAAGCATGGCTCCCGCCTCAGAAATGCCAGCAAGGTGGAGCTCCTGACTCCAAGTAGAGTAGAAACATGTCCTCCACCCAGATGAAGTAAGCAAACTTGTTGGGAAGTGCTTGCCACTACGGCTTGGCTCCATATCCTCAACAACACGACCCAGCAGGGGTAGGCTGGGGGTGGTGGGGGTGGATGTAGAGGGACCAGGACAGGATGATGGGGTGGGGTGGGTGGGCTGGGAGAGAGCAGGGATAGTGACAGGTCTGGTGGGGAAGGCAGGATAGCAGGGAGAAGGGTAGGGTTGGGGAGATGGGACAGAAGAACAGGTAGCTACAGGAGTAGCTGCCTGCAGCAGGCAGGGGCTCTGCGGGGGCAAAGGCAGGGCCTTGTGCAGCCCTAAGCAGAGGCTTGGGCAGCTGGTGGGGAAAGTGACATGGTTCTGGGCAGTGGGTGAGGCACTTGGCAGGGTTCTGTGAAGCTATTGGGGTGGAAAGTAAGATCTGGGGCATCTCGTGTGGTGGCAGACAGGGGCTTGCTGGGGGTGCGAGCAGAGCCATGGGAGGGTGTCAAGCAGGGGAGGGTGGCCCAGCAGCTGGTTGGGGACAGCAGGCAGGGGTCTTGTCAGCTGGTGGAGGTAGTGGTGTAGCAGGCATGGACCTGGGCAGCTGGTACCGTTGCTGGTTAGAGGGCAGAGCAGGGACAGCTAGTGGGGCAGCAGGCGGAGGCTTGGGGTGGGGCAGGGAAGAAGGGGCATTGTTCGGCCATGTGTAAGGGTGTGGGGAAAGTAATAGGGTCATGGACTGGGCAACTAGCAGGGCAGAAAATGGGGTCGAGGTAGGCAGGAGAGGTGTCAGGCAAAGGCCTCAGGGTGGTGGGCACATGTCAGTCAGGGTAAGCTGTTGCAGAACTAGATTACTCCCATTCGGCTACGTGGACCATCTTTGAGGAAAGACTCCATCATCTCCCCCCACCCCTACCCCAGGGGCATGCCTACTGGTGTGAGGACACCATAGCAGGCTTTGTTGGCCATTCACTGTACAAAAGATGGCCAAGCACAACTTCATTTCATAGAAATACCAGACCTTTTATAGGCGTTCTGTCCTGCGGGTTCAGAGAGAGGTTTTTCCTTTGTTTCAGGTGAACTATTTCAGCTCAGTAAACTGTTCATTCGGAGCTCTGAAACAACCCAGAATTTGGAATAATACAAATTTTCTTTCCTCTTCCAAATAAAGTAGATGTAGAGGGTGAGAGCTACTAATTTTAAACTTCCAAGGTGTGGGTAGACATGCAAAACCAATAATCTTTAGTTACTTACAAATTATATTAGGCTTGTTAGTGAACCATAAAATTTTTAAGTTTGAATGTTTTGATAAACTGACCTTTTTCCAATCCACCACACTCAAAATACATTTTAGTTAATTAAACCAGTTGCAAAACACTACCTTGGTGTTTACAATTTATGATTAAGGTGACTCTAACACAAACAGTGAATAAAAAGCTATCCGAAATGAGACTGTAATATGATAAAAATGTAAGCATAAAAAAATCCTTAAAATATTATCACTGAAGTGTGTTTAAACATGCATTTCATTTACTCTGGTAAATTCATTACTCTGGTTTAGGATTAGTCATTTGTTTATAATGTACCAGATGACTTTTATTTGAAATGGGATATTATTCTATAGGGTGACAAATTGCATTCCTACTTGTTCATGTTGTGATGCAGTTGCCCATAGCTGGACCTATGCTTTGAGTAGGAGGTTGAATTCGATGACCCCCTGAAGGTCTCTTTCAAACTGGACTATTCTGTGTCTGCTTTTGATCATTACTAACGTTACGCAAACAGTACATCTTGCAGGAACAGGTGAAAACCTACTTTCTTGTTTGAAGGTCTCATCAACCCTACACTTGGTGGTACAAAGCTGCAGCTGAGGTCCAGACCTGTCTTACAGACCTTTAGTAAGTAGGGCCATGTCCCTTGAAGGAAGTAGTCTAGTAATCTCATATTTTATGAGTGTTACGCTACTGTTTTTGTGACTTGAGCTTGCTCTGAAAGCAGTATGGACTTAATATATGTAAAATGCACAGTCCATTATCCTGATAATGTGTCTTTAGATCACTGAGGTTTTGCAGTATTTCTTAAGCAGTGATCACTTACCTAGGCAAGTAAAGCTAACAATATAAATTATAAACATTTGTAATATATGTATCAGGTATGAAATAATATCTTCATATTATTGCCAAGCAATCAAAGTATCAATCAGGTATCAAATGACCATGAGATTAAAAGCAAAAATAATTTTTAAGGCTTTTTTTGATCACCTTCTGATCACTTTGAATTTTTTTACACAAATTTGGAAGCTAGTTTTATTGTCAATGAGAACTGATTATTTTCACATACATGCCTGATTTCAGTAGCTGAAGATTTAAGCAAACCACAAAGTGCCTTGGCATTGTTCTACCCAGGTTTTAAATAAGGTGTTCATGACAGACCTATGTATGTGTGTAGCCACCAGCATTGGCTCTGTGCCAAAGAGCAAGGCTGAAATGGCACACCACCAATAGTAGTATCAAGTTGACTAGGGACTGTCTGTACAAACTAGAGATAAATATATTAAAAAAAAGGTCTGTGGGAGCTGCGGGGATGTATTTGAGGGTGCTGAGAGAGTTTGCTGATGTCATTGCAAAGCCACTCTATCATTTTTGAAAGGTCATAGAAATCAGAGGAAGGTCCTGGACAACAGGAAAAGGACAAGTATTATTCCCATCTGTGAAAAAAAAGAACCAGGAAACTGCAGACTGGTGATCACCCCCTGGGAATGGTATGTAATGTGTCCTCATGAAAGCTGTTTGGTTACATGTGAAGGGCAAGAAGGTGGTTGGGACAAACCAAGTCAGATTTATCAAGAGTAAACAGTGCATAACCAACCTCATTGCCTCCTGAGATGGAACAACATGCAGGGTGCAGGGAGAGGTATGGGTGTCAAACATTGATATTTCACAAGGTGTTTGACACAGCCTACCCCTTGTTGACAAAATGGTAAGATATGGACTGGGCAGGTGGGCCACAAATTTGGTAGGAAACTGGCTAAATAGAGCTGAAAGTGTGATGGTTAATGTCTCAAAGTTGAACTGAGCTGGTCACACGTGGAGTTCATGGGGATTGACGCAAGGTCTGACAGTATTCATGTTGTATGTATGCATGTGACAGTCCAGGTGATGAGACTGAATGTGATCTCACCTAGCTTGTGGAGTATACCAAATCAGGAGGAGAGGTAGGTACACAGGAAGGGAGAACCACCACACAGACATCATCAGACCTCAGGGCCACCAAGAACTGTAGAGAGCTGCGTGTGGGTTAGAATAAGCCCAAGCAGCCCTACAGCCTGGGAGCTGGCTGGCAGTGACACAGCTGTGTGGCCAGGGCCCTGGGGTTCCTGGTGAGTGGCAATGAACATAACCCAGCAGTGGGTCTTGGAAGCAAAGACAGCCTACAGCATGCTGGACTGTGTCAGCAAGAGCATAGCCAGCAGAGCAAGGTATGTGATTTTGCTGCTCTATGCAGCACTTGTTAGGCTGCACCTGGTATACTCTGCCCAGTTGTAGTTTCCACATTTATTAGAGAGACATTGAATAATTGAGAGAGGGCCATGGAGATGGTTAGTGTGTTGAAGAACTTGACGTACAAAGAAGGATTGAAGGAGTAGGGTTTGCTGAGAGAGGAGAAGAGGAGAGGAGAGGAGGGGAGAGGAGGGGAGAGGAGGGGAGAGGAGGGGAGAGGAGAGGAGAGGAGGGGAGAGGAGGGGAGAGGAGGGGAGAGGAGAGGAGAGGAGAGAAGAGGAGAGGAGAGGAGAGAAGAGGAGAGGAGAGGAGAGAAGAGGAGAGGAGAGGAGAGAGGAGAGGAGAGGGGGGGAGGGGAGAGGAGAGGAGGGGAGAGGAGAGGAGAGGAGAGAGGAGAGGAGAGGAGAGGGGGGGAGGGGAGAGGAGAGGAGGGGAGAGGAGGGGAGAGGAGAGGAGGGGAGAGGAGGGGAGAGGAGAGGAGAGGAGAGAAGAGGAGAGGAGAGGAGAGAAGAGGAGAGGAGAGGAGAGAGGAGAGGAGAGGAGAGAGGAGAGGAGAGGAGAGAGGAGAGGAGAGGAGAGAAGAGGAGAGGAGAGGAGAGAGGAGAGGAGAGGGGGGGAGGGGAGAGGAGAGGAGGGGAGAGGAGAGGAGAGGGGGGGAGGGGAGAGGAGAGGAGGGGGGGGGAGAGGAGAGAAGAGAAGAGAAGAGAAAAGAGAAGAGAAGAGAAGAGAAAAGAGAAGAGAAGAGAAGAGAAAAGAGAAGAGAAGAGAAGAGAAAAGAGAAGAGAAGAGAAGGGAAGAGAAGGGAAGGGAAGGCTTGGGGGGAACTAGTTACATTCTTCAAATATTAAATTAATCAAATATTAAATATCAAATATTAAAAGGTATTTCTGGAGAAGATGGAGGCAGTCTTCACAACGGTGTACAACGACAGGGCAAGAGGCAACAGACAATTTGCCTCAGGAAACTCTGTCTGGATATAAGGAAAAAATACTTCACTGTGAGAAGAGTTAATATTGAAGTAAGTTGCCCAGAGTCATGGTGGAATCTCCTTTGCCGGAAATAGTCGAGACTCAGCCTGACATATGCAGGGCCATCCTTTCCCACAGGAATTTGGGCAAAAGGCTCTCCTGAGGTCCCTTTCAGCCAGGGGAACACCCTGTGGTTTTGAGCTCTCACCAGTCTGTCTTTCTCAGGAGAGCCAGCAGATGGCACGGTTCAACAGCAGTAAAAATCCACAAGCAGCAGTAAGGTGTGTTTCATACTGGAATAAATACTAAAAACCCCATGTTGATCTAGGAAAAAAGGGCTCAGTAAGAACCACTTCTACTTCAGAGAGGGGTTTTCAGCACAGTTTAAAAAAAAAGTTTATTTTGTGGTCAATTTTGTATTAAGGGTGTGTTACGTGTCTGTGTGCCCAAGCCAGGTAACACTACACTATTCTGGTAGGCCTTCCTGGCGTAGGGTTAGCCCTGTAGATTAATGGTGATCTTCCCTGGCTCTGCCTTTCTGACAGGAAGGCCATTTGACCTGTTAAGGAGCACCTAATAGGTGCCTTATAGGTAGGCAGTCTCATGACCTCATGTATGCATATGAGCTTGTTGAGTGAATGAAAGACATGGGCCCTCCAACACAGCAGAGACATTACAGGTTGGTCCTCAGAAAGGTGCATCACCAGTCATCAGCGGGACCAGGACATGGGACTCTAAGGAGGGAAGGCATTTGGGATCTTACTGCTTACCCGTTTAGCCCCTATCTCATTCCTGGTGAGTGTCTGAGGAGTCCTTTGGAAACACAGAGGGAGGGAGCAGGCTGCACTCTGTGTGTGATTGTCTTCACGTGAACAGAAATGGTTCTTAGAGATGATTAGGCTCTGTCTAATTTTATTGATTTATTATGCTGTTGGTGTCACTGTACTCTGATACAAGCCGTGAATATATCAAAACAAATGTAACAAGATAAACTATTTCTGTTGGTGCAAAAGACTTCTGGTTAAGTAATATTTGCCTTGGTAAACAGATATGGATGAGAAAGCGAGTAATTACAACGTACCACGTTCAGGAACATCCGGCAGAAGTGAATGTTGCAGTTGGAAGGCTTTCCCTAGCTCTTGTCAGCTTGTATGTATGTATTACCTTAACCTTGGGGAGGAGCTCACGGAAATGAGCAGACATGTAATGTAAAAGGTTTTTATAAGCTGATGACTACTTGCACCTGAAGGCTTTGTGATTACTGTCAGTTTAGAAATTTTAGCTGAGTGCTTGGAGTAAAAGCTTATTTATCTTTTTAGTATTGGACTTTATAGTATTGAAATGCCATTGCTCCTTAATTACAGGACAGACGCAGGTCCAAACTGAGCAGTTTGAAGGTGCTTAATATGATGAAGTAGCAATATATTTGTACGAATGTTTGCGGGGGACAAACTGAGCTGTCAGAAGTGGCATTTGACTGATTAATGGTGGTAGTGGGGTGAATTTGATGAAAGTTGTTTAAAATAAATTCAGAAACAATATTCAACAGACTTAGTGCTAGCCCTGGAAGCCCACCCTCGTAACACAGTGGTCAGAGTATTCGTTTTGAAGAATGGGAGGAAAAAGAACACCTTTCCTTGTCATTTCTTTGCCAGGTTTGGGAGAGGAATTTGAAACGTGGTCCTTTGTTTCCTGTGGAGCCTGTTTTGCCGTAGGCTGCAGGGGATTCAGGGTGGTTTCTTCTGGTCTTTGAAACTGCTCCTCTGAAATATGTACTGGATTAAGAGCTGAAACGAAAACCTCTCCAAAGAATTTGTTAATCACCATCACAGTGTCAGTCTCTTTCTCTGTGGCCAGTAGTTGTCTGGGTACTGGAACTGGTAGACTGTGCTATGGAGGACATTAGAGGGATTTTGGGGCTGTTTCTCTGTCCTTATGAGTTTAGCCTTGTGTATTATAAAAAATGCCCACAATGACTAGCTTAAAATGATTGGGGTTTTTTTAATGTTATTTTTGCCAAAATTACTATTTTTCAAAATCTTGCATTAACAGAAATGAATTTTTTTTTTTTTATTTAGCCACAAAACCAGGGATCTTGAGTCTTGGAAACACTGTAACTGCGTTAATGTGGTGCTTCTCAGCAAGGCTAATTAGCCCACAAACAGTGTGGTTCTGATGTAATTACATGCTGCTTGTTCTGGAGCTCATTTATTGTGTGATAGTTTGACGATCTCTGTGCCATACTCCAGTGCACAGTGCAAAGGTGCCCTCCGTCATCTTAATGTCTTCCTTATGTCTTGCTCACGCTTTCACTTTGAAAAAAAATTACTGCCCCCGTTCCTCTTAATGTTTAGCGCTTACTGAATTTAGCAGACAAGGTGGGGCTTCAAAATTGAGTCAGTTAAATGAGTTTGTGGAAATTTACAGCAGCAGAGATTGTCTAGTGGCCAGAAATGAAGGCCAAACGAGAAGGACAGAACATTTCAGTCTAGCTTCATCAGGCGGGTAGAGTCTGTCAGGTCACTTACAGCCATGTGCTGAAGAAGGGAGCTCTTTGCCCTGAGAGTGTTGGAATTTCGGGAGGTTTGTTTGTTGTCAGCCTGATAATGTCAGAGCTCCGACATCAGGATCCAGCCATAGCAAAGGGTCGTGCAGAGTAACATATGGTTATTTTCAATCTAAATTCCCTTTAATGTAAAAATAATGCCATTGAATAAGGCCCAGAGTGAGGACAGAAAAGGGGAAGGAGGGGAAATAGGATACATCCTCAGAAATGTGATGTAGTGCACTGGAAACACACTCACTGTGGATACATACACTCTTCCTGTGGTACATGTGTCCATCCTTCCACCCTCGTGTAAGGATGGCAGTGCATGTGCACAACAGCAGCACTTTCTAGAGGGACAAAAAAACTTGATCTGTCCTTTCATTTACCTGTGTTTTTTGGTTTTTAAAATGTGTGAAATGACAAAGTAATTGAAAGGGCTTGGATGTGCCCCCTGTTTACTGAATTGAACCTTTGGATCTGAGTTCAGTGCGGTCAGGATACTGGTGTCATCTGTATAAATGAGGGAATGCTGACTTCTAAGTAAAAATGCCCAAAGAGCTCAGAGTTGGGCTCGGGGTTCCTCAGTGCTAAGCAGTGTATAACCATAGAGGTAGGCAAACAGAGCTCTTACTCCTAAAACCACAAGCAAGGAGCTCCATTATTGCTCCATTATTGCTCTGCAAAATGCACTGTCTTGTTCCTGGAGTGATACTGCTGGTTTTGCTCTATTGCTTTATGAAACACCATTCGAAGAGTTTAAAAGCTTAGATTTCACTTTATGGTATTCATGTTTTTCCAGACTTTCTGTGCATGTTAACAATCAAATTTTATCATTCTTGTTGACTCTCTCTGGCCTACGTCAATGTCCTTTCTCTAATAGGCTGCCAAATATTTCACAGAGGATTATAAATGTTTTAAAAGAACTAGATTTAATTCTACCTTCTTGTTTATTTGTAGCCATTTGTTGGTTTTGATGGTTTAATGAGTCTTCCTCACACCCAGGCCCTCACTAGGTGTTTGTGTAATATATGGGGTTCAATTTTCATGACCTGTGCAGCAAATTTAGGAAGCAATTCTGCAGTTAGGCTCAAACTCTAAATGAGGTTCGTTAGGTACAAACCCATATAAAACTGAGACAAGAAAATGTGCTGAATCTCGCGCAAATGAAAACTGCATAGTTCTGCACATTGTTGTTGATGAGGTTTGAAAGAAAGTGCAACATCCCACTAGCTGGTTTATTTGAACTTGAATTGTGTTCGTGAGTTGAGACTAAGTTGCATGATGGCTTTGTCAAACCAAAATGTCTGCATTTGTAAACTCATCCCCTGAAAGGACTCCTAGCATATTCTGTGTTTCAGATGTTCCAACCAAAATGCTGAAATGCAAGGAGTTAGTGCTTAAGATAATAATAACCTTTATGACCTATTCTGAGTCAAATCTGTGCCTTGATGACTCAAAGCAGTGAAACTGTGAGCAGATATACTGAGCAAGGGGCCAATCACTAATCTATCAGGCCATGCATTCTTCATATCTGAGAGAACTTTTGTTATTCAGACATCTCTGTTTTATGTGGAGGGCTACAGTAAGGCTAAATGTTAAATCTCAAGATTCAGAGATAATAGCAAGAAAAAATCTAGAAAGATTGCTTGGGTTTATTTTTAGCTAGCAGAAACTATTGTGGACTTTTGCAATCTCTTCTCATCATGCGAATAACTTATTGATGAGTGTTCAAATTGCAATTCTTACAGAAAAAAAATACTAGCTCTGTATCTGAAATTTACAGATTTCACTTAAAAGGAAACTTTTCACTTAGGAGATGAAAACAAGAGTCTATGGAGAGAGAAGCCTTTGTTATTGACCGATCTAAACACTTCCTGATGCATATGCCTCCCAAGAACACGTATAGCATTGGTGGAGGGAGGGAATAGCCTTGGTCGTAGCTACTAAGGACTTTGATAATACTTCCTAGAATCTGAAAGGTTTAATATTTTTCAGGAAATGGTGGTTTCAAATGGGGATTTTCTTAGTGTATCAGGCTTCCAATTTAAGCCAGGGGACCTTGAGGAACGTGCTGAGTGCAAGGCCAGGAGCTGGATTCCCACTCTTCTCCCATCCCTATCTCATCTCCAAAGATCTGAATTCTGATTTAAATTTGTCTTTGTAAAAGTGCTGGTTCTGGAGGCCACACCTGTCTGAGACCTTGGCAGCATGTAAGCAAAATTTACTTGCATTCAAAATCCAGATCAAGGCATTGAATTTCAGCTAGCTAGGAATGCTGAACTGGTTCTCAGCCTCCTGTCTCTCTGAATGTTGTGCCTAAACCTTTTGCAGGTTTACACAGCAGAAAAGTAGCTCTGTGTTGGAAGAACTGCAGCCAGCTGTGCAGAGGCTTATATGCCTCCAGAGCACATGGCTATGCAATACTAGCTAGAACCTTGCATACTGGAGTAGCTCACTGCTAGTCACAGACAGTGGGCACACTGCTAGGAAGAGACTGCTTACCTCTTTCTGTTTAGCCTCCAATTACCAAGTAACTGGCTTCTGGTTAACTACAGGAAACTCAAAAATTGGGAAAACAGAATCAAGTCTGGCCAAGACAACTGGATGAAGTTCACGAACATTCAGAAGAAAAACACCGTTTCTAATAGCATGCATTTTTCTGCATGAGCCTTGTTTACAAAAAGGAAGCTGAGGTAAAGGAGAAAATTATCTACTCAAGATCACTCAGATTGCTTGCTCCTTGGCGGAGGCTGTCGGTTAGTGGCTCACCTTCCGCTGAACTGATTTGACTCACTAGAACAGCAGAAGTGTCTTCATTTTTTGCCAGGTTGTTTCTGTGCATTGTGTAAGTTACGCTGGCTCATGGAGAACTCTGATGAACAACATAAAAGCCGGCACAACCAAGGCAACAGGGAGTGTGCAGCTGGCAAGAGCAAGCTCTTATGGTAGTTCACCATGTGTCATGAAACTGCTTCCGCCATAGTGCTGGTGGCAGAGCATGGCAAAGAAGAGCAGGGTGTTCTCAAACTTCATTGATATGATTGATCTGTTTATTCCATCTGGGAGTGGATAAAGCCAATGGCTTCCCTCTTAATTTTGTAATCTTTTGCTTTATTGTGGGCGTGTGTGTGTATCGAGAGAAAAGCACCTTTGTTTTGAGTTGCATTCACATTATATAGACACGGGAAAGTCGATTTTATTAGGGAGAAACCATGGACAAACTGAGGGAAAGCAACCCTGTGTCCTACCTAGTCAAATGCGGATGGGAGTGTTGCCCAAATGCAGATGGGAGTGTTGCTCAAATGCAAATGGGAGTGTTGCAGGTATTGAGCCTTATGCTCATGAGTCAGTCCCCGAAGACATGAAATCAAGCCATTAACAAGTTACTAATTTCATGCAGCTTTTTTCCTTCTAGATGTGTTGAGTCATCGGGGTTCACATTATCAAACTTGTCTTTCAAACCACAAATGCTTTTTTTGGTTTGTTTTTTTTTAACGTAAGTGAATTTTTCTTGATTCCAGAGCAGAAGGGCTACCAGAAAACAGCTAGTATTGTGAAATTCACATTACTATGGCAAATGCAGCTGATACTGAGAGGGAGCAGATGTGCTGGGCCAAGGCCTGGGGATTAGTTCTGGAGAGCCAGGAGCCTGGCTGAAGCTGGCCGAGCTCTCAGGAGGGTGCTCTGCAGTGTGTTTTCTTTGGAGGCAAGAAGTTCTTGCCCTTTCTCATCTCCTGGCTGCTCTTTCCTATTCCTGCAACCCTCTCAGTTGTACTAACATAACTGTTTGTGGTCTTTGCCATAAACTCATTGCTATGTGCTAAAAAATCTGTGCATTTTCATGATGAGGGCTGGGAATTGTGATGCAGGGTTAGGAATAAGGAACTGAGAAGGGAGCAGATGGGAATGAGATGGGACCTTCATATGTCAGGGTTGCCCCTAAGGAAAGCAAATAATGCAACTACACCCACCAAACATTTAGAGAGAGAAAAAACACTTTCAGAGGGAACTGAAATGCAACTTTCTAGCTAACTGCTGCCTGCTTGCCTGCTTCTTCCCTGTTCCTTAAAGGAAGCATAGAGACTGAAGGACTGGGGAAGCGGGGAACTGAGATGCTGGGCTGATTGAAAACCATCTCTGCTAGGTGCCAGCAACTTCATTGCCCTGGTTCAGTTGCTGGCTCAACTCACTCTTCTCAGTGAAAATTTTGATTATTTTGAATCAGCAATTTTGTTAAAATATTCCCCTGAAAGCATTTATTCTAGTACATCTTTTTTAGTTGAGCTTCATGTTCAGCTCTTCCTCCTGCTCAAAACCCCGTTTTTAGTTGAGCTTCATGTTCAGCTCTTCTGTTCATCTTCTTCTCTTCAGCTCAAAACCCCATCTTGAGGTGGTGGGGCCTTCCTGCTGTTACCCATCAGAGAGGTCTCTAATCCTGCTGGCTCCTGCTCTTTGCCTTCACCTCCCAGACACACTTTCTAAAACGAAATACTGTCAAAGGAGTATTAGTGTTAGACACGTTGATTGGATTCTCCTACATGACAATAAATCTAACAAAGTAGTCTCGCTTCATTTGTACCCTGAGCCTTGTGTTGTTTCAGTGCAGCAGTATGTGTCTGTAGGAGGGTGGTCGTGGGGGCAGTGACCTTTAGTTAGAAATATTGCAGTGTGCCTTCATTCCTAGCTTCGGGACAACAGCTTTTTTCTTTTTTTTCCTCTTTCCATTCCTCTGAGGAGAATCTGGTTTCAAATTATGTTAAAAGACTTAAGGTTTCTTTTTTTCTTGACACTGTCCCAAACAAATATGTTCCATTGGCAAAACCACTCTTCATTCTTCAGTTACTGTTAAAGTGGGTTTTATTCCTCCTTCTCCACCTTTTTTAATCTGGCAGAATCTCCTAGACAGAAAATGATGATCTGGTTAAACCTACAAATGTTGTTGTGGGCAGAGCACTCTGAGTTGCTGGGGCACTGTTATCCTATTGTGTCTGATTTGTTATCCTGTGTGTGTCTGATTTGGCTGTTGTGAAACAGAATTTGTGCGTAAAACTTTCTTCAACTATTTCATGAATGGTAGTCTCCCTTTGGAGATTAAACTCTCATTCATTGCAGTAAATGCTGTGATTAAAACCAAGCACTACTTCAGGATGAAGAATCGGCTCTATCTGATGAACTTTATATGGCACTTGCCTTAAAGATGGAAGATGCTTCACACGTCCTTCGCTAACAAGAGTAAATGGTGATTAATGCATCTGTAAATTGTTCTAGTTGTACGTTGCATTTTAAATTGCCTGAGCACAGCCAGCAGTAACCCTGCTGCAGAGTTAATAATTGTGGAGGAGCAATGGGTGCTTGACGTCTTCCTCCTCAGAAAAAGTTTTAAGGGTCTCTGCAGAGCAGAGGTAATGTTTGCCTCTTACTGTTCGTTCTCTTCTCAACTGTTTTATCTCAGCAGTATTTCATTTCAGCAAGAGATCCAGAGTCACCTGTACAGAGGCATGAGACCTCTTTTTCTGGGCTTCTGGTAGCATTCACACTTGGGTGAGCAGCCTCTCTGCCAGTGGCAGCTCCCTGAAACTCATCTTAAAGAGGTGATCCAAGGGTAACTGCATTACCTGTTCCCATAGCTCAGCCACCTGGCAGTTTTCTTCTGAATTTATGCACATTATCTCTAGATTGACAGTTAGGTTTAGAAAAAATCAAGCTAGGTCTTTTAAAGAAAAAGCTGTGTAGAGGTGTTGTAACAAAGTCTAAAGCAGCTTTAACTTTTCTGGACCTTTTCATAATAACAGAATGAAAGGGTGAAACATAATCTGTACAAAAGTACTCGGCACAGATTTATCCATACAACTTTTCTCTTGTAGATCTCCATTCAAGGGCCTGATACAACATCAGTTTTGTAGTGGTGTAACACTGCTGATTTTTTCTCACTGTGAAGTTTCAGTGGCATAAAACTAAGTGTGGTAGTAGTAAATTAACTCTTCTTTTTAAAAGAATAGCTCTCCTTGTGCCTTGAGGGAAATAATAAAATGCAGGTTTTAGTTGACGACTGATGATTAAACCATCCAAACATCACAGAAAGCATATATTAACTAAATGTTTCAGTAAATTTAAGGGCAAATAAGTTTTTTTTACAGAGTGGACAAGACAAGGCGTCCAAAGTTCAGTGAATGAAGAGGTGGAAAATCAGTGGAGAAATGTTGCTGTTACATTACTAGGGTGGCATTGAATAAAGATGCAATATAATGGATTACAATTCATATTGAAAATCATTGTTTTAACTGGGAAATGATAACCACAGATTTTTGTTTTGAAACACTGCTTGTAGGTCTTACTGTATAATTCCAGAATTTCAAGGTAAAGGACTGGAGTGTACTGAAAACAGCAAGATTAGATGGAAATTACCAGATTGTATGTAAAGTAATAAATATCCTGCAAAGATTGCATTTCACTTGATGCATGGTGTACTACAAACACCATAAACCACAAAAATCTAAATTTAGAGAGCTAAAAATGTTAGCAATACCCCTGTAATTGAGTTATACATTGAAGCAACTTGTTATATATCCAGGATAAATGTTAGAAGTAATTCAGGTTGAAGCTCTTTGATGAAAAGGGGAGACAGTTTTACTATAACCTCATACATGAGTTGAGTAAGAATATCAATGTGGGTATAATTCTGGAGATGGATTAGCTGTCCTTAAAATTTGATTTTCAGCAACCTTTTTATGCAAATGCTGAAACAAAGTCATAACTGTATAAAATACTGCCTCACTGTAGCACGTAAAGAAATCCATGGCCACAAAATGATACAGATGTTTTTGTTGAGATTGTGATAATTTGTGCAGACACCCTGAAAAAACTGCTTTTTAATATTTAGAAAAAGCTTTTCTTCATCTTCATAAATATAAAAAAAGCATTCTGGACCAAATTCACCCATGGCGTAAGTGAGCATAACACTATTCCTTTCTGCGACATGTGTCTGTGAATTTAGTCTTGTGATACTGAGACATGTCCCTAATTTACATGTCGCTTCCTTATTCCTGCCTTCCATCTCCTGGGATTTTATTTCCTCATTCAAAACAGCTGCAGATTCCCATCACTTTCAGTGGTGTCAGAGTGGAGCAGAATGGCTGCCATTTTCTTAATTTACTTATTTAAAGACACTTGCAACTTATTAAAAAAAAAACCAAAAAAGAAAATCTGCATTCCGCAGATGCAATGGGCCTGGGTGGGTGGGATGCAGCGGGAGAGCGATGGGGTAATGCGAGTGCGTAGGCAGGCTGAGGAGACGAGGGGGATGGCCTGGGAGAGGGCATGAGAATGCCCACAAAATAGTGCAGATGAGACTAGAGGTGACAGGAGAGGTCGGCTAAAACGCCCACCTGCCTGGTGCGGGGGATTTTGATATGATAGATCGAGCTTCTCTCATACAGAGAGTAGGAACTGTTATTTGCTGCTTCCCTTTTGTAGTGGCTATTTGTTGAACTGTTTACTTCACTTTACTTTACTGTTGAACTTACTGAAGTTAGGAGGCTTCCTGGAAAAATAAACGGACACGGTAGGCAATGTCTAAAAATACATATATATTTATTAGAGCAGCATGATTTCTGGAGGCCTGACTTGTGGTTTACGAATGGTTACGATGGGCTGTACTGAGGCTTTCACTTGGAGCAGGGGGACAGAGGCTTTTTGATAATCACTGTCTGTGTCAGTCCCTGCATGGAAGATCGTATTTGGTTTAATTGGCTGTTTATTCTAGGTGCCCACATATGCTGCTTTATATTTGACTTCTGACCCTCTCTTCTCCCATGTAATTATACCCCTGGCCTTTCTCAATTCTTGGCTTTATTGTCCCAGATCTGTAACTGGTTCGACCTAAGTTTTACTCAAACTACAACTTCTTTTTGTGAAGCTGAGCCAGAAAGGAGATAGCACAGCACCATTTTGTAGCTTCAGATATTGGGGCTCATCTAACGCAAGCAAAAGCAGGTGGAGAAATGTGTGAGCCTACGCCCAGCTGGCAGCTGAAACCAACTGAGGCCCAGAGATGCTTGGCCAGTGGAAGGTATTCCTTCTTGCCTCAGCAGTTACAGTCCAGCTAACCAGGGAATTCAGCTTCTGGTTCACCCAGATTTAATTTACAGTTCTTTGAAAACCTCAAAGTGAGCATTATGTGCTTGCAGGAACAGCCAGACCTGCACACTCCTCTGTAGATGTCTTGGCAGTGCTTTCCTCAATATATCGTTGCAGGAAAAACTGACCGTTGTTTGTGCTGTGGTGCTTCTCCTCCTGCTTTCCTCATTGAGGACAGTCTTAGCAAAATGTGGGGGTTTTGTGTTACCATTGTAACAAAACCTGTGGTGTGCAGGTTTAAGGTCCTAGCTTATTTCTTCTGCTCTTTCTTCTGTCCTAGAAACAAAACCAAAAAAAAAGAGGAAAGTTCAAAGTTGTAAGAATGGAGAGGGCAGAAAAGGTGGAAAGGCCTAATAAAAAGAAAAGAAATGAGGAAAAGAGAAGGATGAAGGGAACAAAACCAAAAAGTGTAATTTTCACATCAGGCATGGATACCACACAAATTGACTTCAGCTGTTTGCTGCAGTGGAAAAAAACTATTTCTGTTACTCCTCTGCCCATTCTATTAGAGTGTGTGTTTTTATTTTTAGTATAAAGTATTTGGGTTTGTGATTATTTTGAGTGTAGCTAGCACTTGTGTTAATCTGTATCCCTTGTTCTCCAAGGTGACTTGACCATTAGAGGTTTTATGGCTTATGAAGATTTCTGTGGACACGTGACTAAACTGAAGCCAAGCTTCTTACAGGTAAGGGAATCTTGACAGAAAGGAGTACTTGATATTTAAGAGGCTTCATCTGCCTTCTTATGTGAATTGATGAAGACTTTGCAGCCTAAAAATATTGCATGTCTTTGTTACTGCATCTCTCTGGTATGCTGCAACCAGCTGTTGAAGTCAGCCAAGGTATTGTACTCTGCCCTCACAAATGTAGCACGTTTACATTCCAGTTTAATTCTCAACATGCCATGCTTTACTGAGAATCTTTAGATCTAAGCTGCTTAAATTTCCACCAGCAGTGAATTTGCATGCTTTCTTGATCTGCTAACGCTGATTAACATTTTAGCGGTATTTTTCCATGCAACATTTCAACACAGAAAAATCAACAGATAATAGATATGAAGTGATTGTTTACCTAACTTACCTTCAAATCAGGTGAAAGCCTCAGCCATATCAGCTTGTCCCATAAAATGCAATTCTAGTATTTATTTTTCTCCATCCGTGCTTCCTCTAACATGGTCTCTCCTGTTGAAGGAGTGTAGGATGTTTATGATGCCTTTAATACTGTGTTTTCCATCTATGTCACCTCACTTTACTTTGTCTTTTAGTATTTTGCTGTGGGTCTTTCTTACGTTGGGAAATGTTTTGTGGCATAGTTCCACTCTCAGAGAAACTAGCCCATGGCCTGCAAATCTGAATCAATTTGAGCAGATCAGAGAAAATGGTAAGGCCTCACTATCATGAAACGAAAACGAAGCAATGCCAAAAACCTGCAAGAATGGCGTAATCCCATCCATCATTTCAGGAGAGGTGCTGGGGGCAAAGGTAAATTCTTTAGAACACTGGGACAGCTGGTAGGTATATGCAAGGGATTTGCGTGCTGTAGAGCATCTGTAGACAAGTTTAAACATAACTCTTTTCTCAGCCTCCTTATACTTTAAGACTAAAGATTCTCTGGATTTTATAAATAAATTTTGAGGGTTGCAGTTATTGCGTAAAAGTTCCATCTTGTCATTTCTAATTAGCAAGATATATTTCTTGCAATGCCTCTTTTTATTACAATCATTCCTTCATATGATATACTATAAATCATATTTATGGCATGGTTCTCCACTCAGAATGAAAAAAAGTCTTATGTAGATGTGTTGTTAGGGGAAGAATATCATCAATGTTTCTTTGCACAGGACTTGTCTGTACAACTCTGACTTGCATGAACAGTTTGAATCCACTCTGACTGCTTGTCTGAGAAGGGCTAGTTAACGTCAGATTGCAGATGCTTAAAAAATAATATTTAAAAAAGGATAGCAGTGTTTCTTTGAAACAACTCATCCTGTTGGAAGGTCCAGTCTTGCTGACAAAGGGTCTTGTTGATATAGCTTTTTATGGAATGGGCTTAACAGTTTTGGGGAAGAGTAGTAGGAACAACCAAGTCAAGGTAGGTGGTGTGAAAAAGGTTTTATGCTGCTCTTGTTCTTATAAAACTCACTCTCCACCCTGAAGTTTTGATCCTATGATGTCTATGCCATTCTGAGTGTTAGAACAGGTCTGCAAAGGTGGATGTTTGCCTGCCTTTCCTGTCCTGGTGAGGTTGTGCTCCTCTGGCATGGAGGAGCACGCTACTGGTTGCAGGGTACCAGGGGAGTGTAGTAAGCAGACGAGGCCTGATTCTGCATGACGTTATCTTTTATGTTGTCACTTAAATCCAAGCAAAAGGGGCCAGAATAACAGCCTTTCAATCCTTTTCCATGTGTGAGAACTGATGGCACAGGCCATTAGGAAGCCCAGAGGAAGGTGATCTCCTGCTGGTATCACAACAACAAAGGTTCTAGTCTACTGGCATAGCTGCATAAAGAAAAGCATTACAATTCATCTGCTTTAAGGCATATTGCCCTTAATCCCTTCAATTTGACACACGTATTTTTTCTCTCTGGTAAGTAAACTATTCCTGCAGCTTGTAAAGATAAAACTGATGACCATAGTTTTTACACTAACCAAAAACCAGATGTGTTTGACTATAATTTTGGCATAAACACTAGGGCAGTACTCTACCCCTTACAGAAACACAGAATGACAGAATGGTTAAGGTCGGAAGGCATCACCGGAGATATTTTAGACCAAAGCCCCTGCTCAAAACAGGGACACGTAGAGCAGCCTGCTAGGGTTGTGTCCAGTCGAGTTTTGAACAGCTCCAACAATGGAGACCTGCTCCAGTGTGCTATCAGTCTTACAGTAAAACAGTTTTTTTCCTTATGTTTAAACAATATTTCTTGCATTTCAGTTTGTGCCTATTGCCTCTTGTCCTGTCACTGGATACCGCTGAAAAGAGTTTGGCTCTTTCTTCCATGCTCTCATCAGGTATTTGTACACATTGATATGATCCCTCCTGAGCCTTCTCTTCTCCAGGCTAAACAAGCCCAGCTCTCTCAGTCTCTTCTATGTCAGATGATACAGTTCCTTAATCATCTCTGTCACTTTTTGCTGGACTCACTCCGGTATGTCTGTGACTCTCGTGTGTAATGGGGAGCCCAGAAGTGGGCCCAGCACTCCAGACATGTCTCACCAGTTCTGAGTAGAGGGGAAGGATCACCTCCCTCAACCTGTGGGCGATGCTCTTCTTAATGCAGCCCAGGATACCGTTGGCTTTTGTTGCCACAAGGGCGCATCGCTGGCTCATTGCCTGCTTGCTGTCCACCAGGACTCCAGGTCTTTCTGTGCAAAGCTGCTTTTCAGCAGGTCAGTCCCCAGCACATACTGGTGCCTGGGGTTGTTCCTCCCCAGATGCAGGACTTTGCACTTCCTCTTGTTGAAGTTCATGAGGTTCTTGTCAGCCCATTTCTCCAGCCTGTCGACATCCCTCTGAATGGTGGCACAACCATTTGGTGTCAAACACTCCTTCATGTTTCTTTATATGGTTTTGCTTTCCTTAAAAAGTATAAAGGCTGTTTATAGACAATGTAAAAATTCATATTAGTGTCCAGATTAGCAGATCTGCAGCGTATTTAAGATGTATAAATTAAATATATTTCAGAGGTATATATTCCCTTTCACTGAGCCTCAGGAGAGATTTTCTTAATATATACTTGTAGCTCACAGTAATGAAAGTTATGCACATCAGAAAGACAGTGACCTTATTTGTTTCTCGTTAAAAGTAGAAAAAAAGACCCACATTTTTTTCCAAATGTCTGGTCAAATAGGAACTTGTCTTGGAAAAATTTCTATGGAATACTAGTGTAGTATGAAATGGAAAAATTTAAATAATGGCAAAAAAAAATGTAATTTCCTATCCTAGTAATTTTCTTGTAGCAAAGTATGCCTTGTGTCAAAAGAATGAAAGCACAATGAAAAGTGCTTTTGTTTCATGTTTTATTTCCTCTTTCTGAAGTACTAAAACAAAGAAATTATTCAATCTTTCCTGTCTTTGGGGTGAGAGGTTTTGAACATGTATGAGTCAAGCTGCTTATTTTCACCCATAATTTTGTTATTAGAATGCAATTTGTTATTAGGGTTTGATTACACGCAGATCTAGAATTAGATGTCTTGGAAAAATTTCTATGAAATACAAGTGTAGTAGGAAATGGAAAAATTTAAATAATGGCAAAAAAAAATGTAATTTCCTATCCTAGTAATTTTCTTGTAGCAAAGTATGCCTTGTGTCAAAAGAATGAAAGCACAATGAAAAGTGCTTTTGTTTCATGTTTTATTTCCTCTTTCTGAAGTACTAAAACAAAGAAATTATTCAATCTTTCTTGTCTTTGGGGTGAGAGGTTTTGAACGTGTATGAGTCAAGCTGCTTATTTTCACCCATAATTTTGTTATTAGAATGCAATTTGTTATTAGGGTTTGATTACACGCAGATCTAGAATTAGATAGAAGAGAGAGTCAATTTCCTCAGATACAAGGTTTAGGTAAGAAAGAATGCCTTTGTGATCTACAGGAAGGTGTCTTGTCAAAGAAAAATGAGCTTTTGACTTTGCTGTGAACCAGCAGGATGTTTTCATCAGAGGAGGTTGGGAAGGAAAAACAAGCAGCACAGCTTGCAGGGCAGCTTGCAGGTGCCCACACAGGGAACTGGAGAGCTCACCCTCCTGCTCCCAGCTTCAACCCCAGACTTGGCCTCTGCATTCATCCCCTCCTTTTAACCTGACAGCCAGCTCTGTAGCAAGTCAAGAGCATGCAAGTGTCTCTGTCAGAAGTACACGTCTATTTGGCAGTCCCCAACCCAAGGGGAGTTCAGTCCAGGTACCCATTCAAGGAGCGGCTTTAGAGGAGAGAGCCTGCAGGGTTAGAAAGAGGATCTGTGCAAAATAAACAGCATGTGTAAGGAAATGTATTCATTGCATTACACCCTCTAGCGAATCATTTTGCTTTCTTCCTTCCCATTGCATCAAGACGAAATTTTCTGTGATAACTTTTGCTGTCCTAAACAACTGCCTGTATCTTACTGTTCTGCCTATGGTTCAGTGAGGATGAGTAAGGGGTATTAGTCAGATAAATGATATCTCCAGGCTGTAATTTTTTCAGTCAGAAAGCTTGTCAGTTTTGTACTTTTCCTGTAAAGCATGTGGGGCTCTACAGAAATTAGCTGAACATCTGGAGATCGTATGTAATTGACGGGAAAAGCAGCATCTCTCTCTATTTTACACATGTTCTTCAGACCAGACAAACTAACTGTCCGGGTGCTTCTTTCTTCACTGTCTTTACAGAAAGTTAGGCAGCAAAAACTTTTATGCAAAAGCGTAGGTCTGACATGTAGTTTTTTGGAGGCTAACATTAGGCTGGATGTAAACAATGCAGTGTAGAAAGAAATAAACTGTATACATGTAAGTAACAGGGCACCATGACCATCTTATCTAGCAAGTCTCCGCTTACAAGCAAGTGATATAGAGGGGTACATCTACACAGTGTTTGCAGACAGATGTGGGCTTCTCTGTCCATGGGACGTGTGAGACATATTAGGTTTGGGGCAGGGGAGTTGCACTACACAGCCTGGTGCTATGCTCAGGCTCAGGTAATCTACTTTTCACTAGGCTTATTTGCAGGTATCCATGACTTTATCCATAAGACATCTGCTCCATAGCTGGCTTACATTTGACTCACTTGCAGTGGGGACAGAATTCACTCATAACTGTCTGCATAAATGCACCCAGAGCATCTAAGGAGCAGTACGAAGTGTACAGAGGAACCATTTCCTAACTGAGGAAGTGGGTGGTAATGGGTTCCATCTGTAATTGCAGACAGATAAATGAAGAGAAGAAAAAGCATCAATGGTTTCAGGAATGTTTAGCTTTTTTTGGCTGTTCTAATTTGTTTCTGATAGTTTGATATGAACTAGTATACTGAGGACTGGATCAGAAGGGATCCAATTTTTCTCTTGCAAACTGTAGCTTGGCACAGGAAATTTCTTCCTCTCCATGCAGTCTATGAAGCATAGTAAGAGTGTACACAGAGGGGGAAAAAAAAATGCCCAGGCTTTTTTTCACTGGATGTCAAGAGTGTTATGGATGATAGAAGGAATTTTTGTGGAGTGGCTTTAAAGGAAGTGCTAGGAATCCCATCAGAGGCATTCATCTTATGAATGAGGTGTCTCCTGGGCCGTCTTTTACAAAGTGTTAATGTGTTTTCCTATTTGTTCTGTAGACTTCTTTCTATTTCTAGTGGCTGCTGTCCCAACACACACCTTTACCCTGAAGTCCAGTTGTTTCATACCAACTCAACAACATGTAAGTGCCGTGACTAAAAACAGAAACTCAAAATTATAGAGCACTGCCTCACAGCACAGAGCTCATGCAATTCAATGAACTTGCCTAAAACAAGTACTTACAAGACTGATGCACATCATTCTGCATATAGAATACACTGCAGCTAGAAATTCTTCCATGTACAGAAGAATTTCTAGATATGGAGGTACTTACCTTTTGTACTTGCCTTTGGTTTACCAGGATTGCACCAAATATATTTTTTCTTGTATCCCAAACAGAATACTTACCTGATTGCAGCATATTTAGAAATACTAGGGATAATGAAAAAAGACCTATATCTGCTGCAAATCTGGAGATATTTGTATCTGGTGCTACAACAAATGTGAACTTGAAGTAAGGTCATGCCATCAAATCAGTAGAAGCCAGAAATGCTCTGTAAGAGATGCAGTATAGGAGTGGATGCTGGATTACTTCTAAGTGAAAGAGTTTGGAAGTTTCTCTGAAAATGTAATTAAATATAAGGTAAGCCTGGATGCAACTTTAGTTCCTTACTACCTCTGTTAGGCAATGCCTATACTCTTCATAGCTTTTCTCAATGAAGAGAAATAGGAACCTCCAAGATGCTGTGCAGCCTTGATCACACTGAGAAGTACCTCTTTATTGTCTAGGTAGGGTGGTTGGAGTGACAAGGTTCTTAACTTTAAAATGGTGTGTGTGTGTGTAACAAGTCTCAGGCTTGCACGTATGCAGGTCACATGCTGTGACTGAATTTCTTGCAAAAATGATACCTTTAGAAATAAGCAAGCTGGCTAGAGAAAGTATTTGATGTCTTCTGTGTTACTGGTAGATAATTAGGGAGGATTCCTTTAATCGCAGAAGACTCAACCACAGAGACACTAAAACGTTCAGAAAGGACCAGGGTTTTAGGAATGGACAGTCCCCCAAGAAGTACTGCCAATCTGTGTCTATACTTTTTCTGCAAGAAAAGTTTTGCTGTTGCTGGCTTCATGCTTAAAAACACACATTTGATTGCCACCTTTCTGAACAAAAAATTTCAGTAGAATGAAGAGGTACTGAAGAGACTGGACTGATCACATGACACAAGGAGATGGTGCTAAGCAAAACAGGTCAACCCTGCGGCCCTTTTATTAAACTGATGTAATCTGTGAATGTGTTTTAAGTGCTAAAGCAGGGTTCATGGTGAGAAAAGGTAATGAGACCATTGTAATGACCACAAAAGAGAATCTGAGGATTTTGATTCCTTCATACGCTTTAGGAAAGAAAGGTAGAGCTGGGTAAGGAAAGGAACATTGTAAAAATGAAAGAATGCTTTGGTAGAGCCTGGGGCCTTGGCTGTTTTAACTGCGTGATCATTGTACCAAACAATAAGTCCTGCAGTCTGCAACTGTTGTCTTGTAGAAGGTTGTGAATCAGAAGGTTGGCAGTATCAATGCTTATAAGCACTGCGCTTCAATTACAGTTTTCAAAAATGTAACCAAGGGGTTTTATGACCTCTCCTCTCTTTAAAGCAGCAAAAACAACTAGCCGGACTTAAAATTCTAGGTAGCTAAATGTCTTCTAGCAAGGATGCAGTGAATATGTAACGATCACCTCATTAGTTGTGGGAATAGACAAATGGTAGCTAAAAGGACAAATTACAGGATCGGGGTCTATTGCTACATCCAGAATGCTGGACAGATAGACGAATGTTGCCAAAAACTCTCTTCTGACAAAAGAGAAAATCTAACTGCTGGACATATCCCTGAATGATCTATGTTTAGGGCAGTAGCTTGGGACACAAAAACCCACTGTGTTTAAATTACAACCTATTTTATTATGATTTTTAACTATATTGTCACATTATTTTTTGTAAGGGGAATTGTGCAGGTAGAGCTTTTGGTCGTTGTTTAGTACCACTGGTAACTGCCAGATGTCGCACCAAATGTCTCATTCCATTTCAACAGAAGGGCATTAGTGAAAGATTAAATGTATTATGGGATTTTTTTAATATAGAGAGGATTAACAAACCATATACAGAACTATAAGAAGTGAGCTAATAGTGAGAACTATTTTGTTTTTCAAAATAGAGTATGACACGTAAGTACATCCAGGAACATTTGCTTTTCTGATGTTAAGAGACAAGAAGGGGACATTCAGTCCAGATGTGAAGTTTGCAAATTGAAGACTGATGAAAGCTAATGCTTTTTTGACCAAAAATGTATTTAGGCTTTGGAACTCATGCCATAGGAGGTTGTTGATGCTGAGAATATAACAAGATTCATAAACCATTTGACAGAATTACAGGGTTAATAAGAACATTCAGGGTTGTGGTGGTTATTGGTTTAAAAAAATATTAAAAAATCAGAATGCTATTAAACCACATCCTTATGGGTTTGAGACAGTCTCTGTTAGAAAACAGAAAGACAGTCTGTCTGATGTGGGATTTCTTACTTTTCCTCTGAAGTACCTAATGCTTGTTGCTACTTGAAAAAAAGATGCTGGCCAGTTGGATAGATGCTGGACTGATTGATTTAATAATTCCTTTTCCCTATGTCTCTATGCACTATATAATTTTCACATACATTTATTTAAAATGATCCCTGAAACAGTTTAAGGCAGAAGATTTGAGCCCTTTTCTTTTATGGTCATTTATATATGAGTATGTAATGCCTAGCATGTGATGTTCCTGTTAGCATATTGTTCTCTGCCAGACCACTGTCACAGTAAACCAAAAAGCAGAGCTCATCTCACATGCAAAGCTTAGAGCAGTGCAAAACCCAGATGTCTGTCTGAATTGCTTCGGCCTCTCATTTCTTCTGTCTCCACTTCTAACAAATTCCTGAGAAATAATTGATTGTATGCATTCAGTTATTTCATAGACCCCCAATTGCTATATGAAGCAGTTTCTCACTAATGAAAATAGCGATGAGAACAATTTAATGTGGAGTGTAAGAGGCTTTAATAATTGAATTGGTGTCTAAGACTGAAGATTTCTGACAGAAGCCTCAGGTGCAAGCTTACTCTTCAAATGGTTCTGTGCAGTTTTATGGCTTTGAAAATCCTGTGAAATACAGTCTCAAAGTTCACGAAGCTGAAGCAGGTTCCACTTCTGTGGACTCTCACAACCTGTCTCTGCCTCTGCCTCTGCCTCTGCCTCCGCTGTGTCCGTGAGGTAGTTAACAGCATCATACATGGCTCATTTTTCAAATTAAGACTAGACTTTATCAGTGTTGGCTTATTAAAAATATAAAACAAAAGTTATTGCCTGTCTGTTCTTTTCTACTCATCCTTCTGTCTGTTCCTCAAGGTATCAAATTATGTTTACCTGGCCAGGCTCCTCTCCTGAATTTACTCCAGGATTTCTTTCCCAGCCCTGTCACTGTAAGGAAATCCCCTCCCGCCCCTACTGTGGAGACCTCACTGTTGCTGGTTCCTAAATTTGTGTCTTTTTGCAAGTTGTTGAAGCAATCTGCAGCAGCTCACCACCACTCCTGTGTTGTCTTTTCTTGCAGCTTGCTTTCACTGCCATCTATGCTCTCAGCTGTTGGTGTAGGTGCTCTGGCGTTGAATGGGGTAGAGAACCTGGATGCCAGATACAGCAAGGGATAAATTCAGTGTCCCGGACT
The DNA here is from genome assembly GCF_000699145.1 of Aptenodytes forsteri. NCBI lineage: Eukaryota > Metazoa > Chordata > Aves > Sphenisciformes > Spheniscidae > Aptenodytes > Aptenodytes forsteri. Next base: position 160,387 of record NW_008795041.1, on the reverse strand, counting down.
TCCCTTAAAGTGCAGTCATGTTGCAGTTAAAATCCTAGCATGGAGCATGAGATACATAATGCTTTAGGGGTGTTCTCTGGCCTTACATTTCAGTCATGAACCATTATGGCTCTTGACCTGTATCTTCCACAAGAGCAAGTCTTGAAAGGCCATGCTAGACCCGTCAGTGTCTACACGATCAGTGTCCTAGAATAGGATGTCAGAGATGAAAAAGTATTTTGATTCATGAAGATGACAAGCTCAAGCAGTATGGGACATACCACTTCTATTTGCATGCCTTTTGTGTCAAGGAATTTCTAATATTCTATCATTCTCATATTTTCCCATGATTTCTTCTGAGGGATGTTAAAAGCAGTCACACCTCCAGCACGTTTGAGACCAGGGGTTCCCTCCTGCCCAGCCACTGGAGCCTGGCTCAGAGACCCGGGGGTCTCTGTCCCAGGCCAACGGATGCAGCCACTGCTTTCTCGTTTCCAGCACTGGGGCCACCAGTGCTGAGCCCCTCAGTCGCTCCGGTCCATCCCAGCAGCCGGTGTTCAGGACATGCACCATTCCCGCCCTGGTGGCTGGCAGCCGAGACCCTCACCTGGACTGAATCCAGGAGCTGGCTCCATATTCACTCACGCCTGCCATGCTGGTTGCGGGCACCTCATCCTTACAGCACTCGCACAGGATAGAGGATGAGATTGCAGTGCTGAGCCCCTCAGTCGCTCCGGTCCATCCCAGCAGCCGGTGTTCAGGACATGCACCATTCCCGCCCTGGTGGCTGGCAGCCGAGACCCTCACCTGGACTGAATCCAGGAGCTGGCTCCATATTCACTCACGCCTGCCATGCTGGTTGCGGGCACCTCATCCTTACAGCACTCGCACAGGATAGAGGGTGAGATTGCACAGAGAGATAGTTAAGAAAGGATTTAATAAGCAGATAGGACAGACTGTGGTGATCAGGTGCAGGGCTCAGTCACACAAGCATACTGACCAGTGATGTTTTACGTGCAACTGGCCCCTTTTATACCCCTCTCTGTCTAGTCCCTCTCTGTTCCTCCTCAATCCCCTTCTCTAAACATTCCTTAAGTTTGGCATAGTCCCACTGAGCCCCTTGGAAAATCCCAAACCCTTATGTTCCTCTTGCTTCCATCTTCTGATCAGTTACAAAGCCCAAGTTGGCCTTTTCCAAAGCTAGGACTGTAATTTCTTAATGGCCCGTCGATTAATGACTGAAGACTTTTGGTCTTTGGCATTGCCTCTGTCATTCCTTGTCTATCAGGTTTGTGTCTCTGTGTGTTCTTGTTTATTGATTTTCCTTCTATGTGTTATCTGCCTTGGCATTAACAAGGTCCTTGGTCGGATAACCTTAATGGAGCAGACACCCTCACCTTCCAAATACTCTTACAATTTATGTCCTTTTGTGATCCCATTCTGTTAGTCCCAGTGCCTACAGCTCTTTTAAGAACTTATATAAGAGTATTATCAACTGAAATTTGGAATCAGGTCTTCAGGCAGATTTAAAAAAGAAAAGTTAATAAATGTTATGGTTTTGCATACACTTGCAAACATTCCTCCAAAACTGTATTGAAAGAAACTTACTTTAAAAAAAAAAAAATCCGATTGCTGCATAACTATATTTTGGGACCTGGAGCATTAAAAAGCAGTAAATACCATGAGACTTAACAATGCTGAAATGGTGTATGTCCTGCTAGCAAATACTAGTATTTCTTCCTGTGTTACATATACAAAGCCCTAACAGTTTTAGGACCGTGCTTTTTCTCTCAGTACAGTCGACTTTCTCTCCCCAAATCTTCTTTTTCAGAGACTTCCCCCCCCCAACACTCTCATTTGCAGCACTAGAAATCTGAGGCCCAGAAGTGAGGACAGTTTGTGGCAGTGGAAGACGTGTGCTTACAGTGGGGCCATAAATCCTTATGGCTGCTGCCCCATCCAGAGACAGAACGTGCATGATGCTGTTGGTGCTGATGGATGTGGAGGGAAAGGAACCTGGAGAAATCACAATCTCCTTGGCCTGCCTCCCTCTCCCAGCCCCTCGATCAGACGGCAGTGTCCCATTAAGTGCATCGTGTGTGTGTGTGTGTGTGTGTGTGATTCACACTAGGGGACCTCTCTGCACACGTAACTCCAAATTGCATCTCGGGTCATCTTGGATACCATGCTGTAATATGAAGGTCTCTCTACTTTGCTATTCCTATTACCTGTTTGTGCCGTTCAGCACCATTGTTACTGTGTCTCCTTCTTCTTATTGTATGCATCAGTTTTTCAGATTACTTCCTTTCCCCCAGATGTATATTTCTCTCAGACATGGTTTCACCAGGCTCTCACCCTCTGCTTTTGATCAAAGGCTCTTTGCATGATTTCTCCCTTCTGACTGGTGGTTGACATTCCTCCCAGTTTAGTAACATCTAAAAATTACATTTATGTGGTATCCCCTTACTTTTCCTGATCCTAAATACATACTTTAAATAAAACCAGATTTACACTGATCCCTAAATCTTCCATTAGCTGTCTCCCTGACCTCTGTACTTAGCTATTTATCATTACCCTTTGCTTATGTTCGTGGAGTTTTTCAGTCCACATGACTGTTTTCATGCGAGCTGGCTCACATTAATTTTGCAAGTGAGATTTTGTAAGGCAGATCGCTATAATTCAAGGGTGCTATTTGCTGCATTCTTTTCATGCACTAATCTTGTATTTCTGACAGAAAGCAGTCATGAAGAAACAATGAATGTAGTGCTGAAAGACCGAAGGTGCAGCTGAGTTCAAGATGTGCAAAATCAGGAACTCACAGAGTAATACAGCAGAACCACTGTTCATAGCCGAGACTTCCACTTACATGCATGCAGAAGTGTTTTCCTTCTGCCATTTGTCTAAACACACTCTGTCTGTGTGAACTACTGCAAATATGCCAAAATAGCAAGTAGAGTCGGGGGAGATTTATGGTTCCCCTTGCCAGATGGAGCAAGTGTATGTTTCCAGAAAGGGGAAGAAAACGATGTAACTGGTTTCAAAAATCACAGATGGATGTTGAATAGGAGAACTCTGGGTTTGATGCTGTATGACAGGTTTTTTGGAAATGCAGAGAGTGGAATTGTTTCACCTGATTTTAAGGGTCTCAGCTGTCACTGGAGAAGGTACGGATTTTATTTTTAATTTAGATTTCCACTTTAGCTGAGGCTGAATCAGGCCTGTTGACCTCAGGAAGTAGCTTAGATGCAGATGTCTGCATTTTATACAGCTGCTTTTGATCAAATGAAGCTGCTTCCTGATGTTATTAGAGAGGAGGAGCTTGAGTTGCCTGTTTTACCCCGTGCTATGCCAGAACAGAGAGAACAGGAAGGCTCTCATTTCTTATATCCAAGACATACCTTTCCGCAGGTCACTTTCCACATTAGGTAAGCTGTTGTTGGTATTACAGACGTTGCTTCAAAGTGCTCCTCAAACCAATTCATCCCGGCACATTTTATGTGAGAGATGAACAACAGTCAAGTGCCGCTTCCTGTGCTAGCGAATGGTGCGTGATCTGCAAGGGGTGCTGCCGCCGCTGCCACCTCCTCCTTCACGTACGAGTGTGAGATAGGGCTGGAAACCTGTTTCCCCGCACATTTTCTCAGGACCCAGACACAGAACTGGAAGCGCCGTTGCCGATACTATGAACATAATTAAAAATATTTCTCATGAGGGTGGCATGTAAGCAGGTGAAACTTGGGAACTCCCATTCTTCATGGATTTGTTGGACGCCACTAAAAGTGAGTTTAAAGGAAGCCTCGTCACCAAGGAGAAGAACGTTGCCTTCTCCAGCTCCTTCCCTTCTGCAGGCAGTGTTGCCAGGTCCTGTAGACTTAACGTGAGGGTGTAGACTACTCAATTTTTCTTTTAAAACTAAACTTCTGATGCTATTTTGTCCATCCAAAAAAAAAAATCTTACTGCTTGCTGACTGCTGTGCTAGTATTTTGGGGGCCACAGAGACGTGTCCTGGAGCTTATCAACAACTCAGCAAATCAAGATAAGAGTCAACTATTTGTAACCAACAGAATGGAGCCAGTTTTTTCAGTACAAGTGCCATGGGAGACTTTCTTTGCCAGAAGATAATCGTTGCTTTGACTCTCTTTATAAAAGTGCATATGACCTTTTGCATTTTTTGTAGGTGATAAGGCCATTGCAATTTAGACTTGTCTCAGTGGAAGGACTGAATTAATGTTTATTAACTAATCATCACCAGTTAATAACTCCCTAAAATTGAACATCGCATTACTTCTGACAAAAGCTCATTCCAGGCACCCTTGCTGCATGACGTAAGGCAGTCATATGTAGCTCCTTCATTTTTATGTCTATTTATCTATTTTGCAGAGATATATGGCTCTGTGGTTTTATCTTTGTTGAGAATAACTTTTATGGGAGAAAGAGAAGATGAATGCATATTGAAATAACATTTCTATATCTATTACTAACATTGTAATTAGATGCCTTTCAGTTTTCACGGGTTCTCTTATGTGTGATGGCTAAGCACAAGCCTCTCATTGTTCTGCAGCTGTGATCCCTTATCTATGGGAAAGGCACAGTGGGTGTGGGAACAGCTCAGTCCTCTTGTTCTTTTTGTTCAGGCTGGCAGCACATTTCCAGTTGTAACAGTGGCTGGATGATGTTAGTACCTTTCCTGCTGTGACTGAGACTTCTGTTTACCCCCCAAAAAACCCTCAAAACCCAGCATCACTGACAGAGCCAGTGCATATCTAAATCCCTAAATACCAAAGAAAGCATGAGCTCTGCGTTAGAGATCCTTTAGGGCTAAAAGTAGTTAGGAAGTAACAGTGGACAAGGCTGCAAAGGTAACACGAATTTGTTTGCATTACATTCGCATTGTATCTTTGCTTTTTTTGCCAATGTAGTGATGCGGTGCATTATGTCTCAGTCTTTCATCAGGTGACAGTGCCTGTGTGCAGCTATAGTATGTTGAACACTTAGTGGCTGTCTCCTGTACCGTCTACTACTGGATGGTTTGTTTTGACTTTGAGGAAAAGCACTTTGGCTGCCTACCTCTCAGATGGTCATGGTCCATCCAACTTCATCTATAGCATTTTATTATAAAATAGAGAATAAGATCATGATTTTGCACCAAGCTCTTTTATAGATGACCCTTCCCTGTCTTGCTCCACAATCCCCTGGATGTTGATGAGTGGGGTATAGATAAGGGCAGGAGTCTGCACTACCAGATCTAAATTAAGGTGTTGTTGAACAAAGCCTTTAGTGGTAGGCAACTGTGGTTACATACATAGCTACATTCCCAGTAAGGATTTTACTATCCATATCGGGACAGAGCACAGAAGAATTCGTAGATAGATTAAAAAAAACCCCTCAGACTTGTATCAGCTCATACTGTTCAGATTTCATGTCCCTGCTCCCTCTGCAAGACCAGATGCTTGTTCTCAATGGGTGTCTTTGAACCAACACAAGAAAAACAGCAGCTGCCCAGCCTACAAGTAAAGCATGAATTGTGGGATGGCCTTGATCACCTTTGACAAATGGCCATTGAAGGGTGGGTATTTATACCCAGGCTCAGTAGTTTGTTTGTTCAGTGATCTTGCTATTAGTACTAAGGAAGGAATAAATGAGAGCAAACAAACATTTGGGCAGGATATGCATTTTTATGAGGTTAACTCATCCTTAGGGAAAGAAGGAAGGCTCCGATCAAAGCATAACCTTATTGCAGAAATCTGACTGCAGGGGTAGTTTCACATGTTGAGGATTCAGTCTCTAGCAGGCAGCAGCATTGAATGATTTAAGAGACTGGCCCAACAGAAAGACAACACACAGGAAGGGGTTACCACTGCTGTGAAGTTTAATAGTTCTGAATTAAACTGGTTCATTTTCAAAGCAGGAAATATACTACAGTGTTGACATTTACTGCCCTCTGGCAAGAACATAGTGGGTCCATGTGGTAGGGGGTTTGTTTCTGGGTTTTTTTTTTCCTCTCCCTAATAAAAAAGGGGAGGAAACCTTCTCTTTTTTTTAACTTTTTACCATTTGTTTGTCTTTGACATATCTTCAGCTAGTAATGGGGAGAAACGCTTGGAAAACATCACGAAATAGGGGCAAAATGAGGGACACTACAACGATTATTAGGTCTGTTAATAGATAAGGAGGTGTCTACCCAGCCAGATAACTGGCAGAAGGGCTGGATATAGAGCCTGATCTCCTGATTTGCTGTCCACAGTGCTCTCTTCAGAACCACCCTTTTATTGCAGCTTGCTATTTCATAAAATATCCTCACATAAGCTTCCTTGAAGGTATACTCAGTCACACAGCGAGAGTATACACAAATCAATATTTTACATTATTGTCAATAAAATCAACTGGGAAAATATCATTGTCAGGTTTTTCCTATATTAGCATTCTTAATGATACACATTACTTTACCTGAAAAATTTTGGAGTGAAATCCTGGCCCTCCTGAAGTCAGTAGATATTTTGCTATCAACAGATGAAGAGAATATTCTGTGTATACTGCCTGCCTGAGGCAGGTGACATTTAGATACAACTTGATTGTGTTATGTCTAACAAAGTTGGAACCTAAGTCGTGATTCCTCATTATAAAAATAAAGTTCCTGGCGTTGCTTTTGCCTGTGCACAGAGGAGCATTTTCTACTTCTTTGGCATTAAGCTCGGTAAAACATCTGTACCCTGTAATTGGCGGGGACTCTTGTTTGCTAAAAGAGGGATGAGGTAATCAAGTAGTGAGTAAACCAGCTGATTGCTCACCAGAACAGGCCTAGCAGGGCACATGAAGAAGAAAAGCATATAAATCACTAGAACAAGTAACTAGATGAAAAATTGTATAGTACATCTGGGCATGATAAGTCATTGCTATATAGGGCATTCAAAAGCCTGTTCTGAGCTTGCTGGTTGAAATCATTTTGATATTAACATACCAATGCAGAGTGCGTGGATTAAAAGAAATCCTGCGTGCTCCAACTGCCCCATTTTGCCCTAAGCATGTCATCCAGGGCTTTCTCTCATGTGCTGAGGGGCAGCTCCCCATGTGCATTAAAGAGGCAACCTGGATTCCACCATTCACCACGGACTGGTGAGTGTCAGCCAAATGCCGTGTTAAGTTAATACACCATTGGGCTACAATAGCGCACTGTGGCTGCACTACGGCTTTATTTTCAGGGTATCTGTGAAGGTAGGCAGCTTGGCAGAAGTTATATTAAGGTGTTAAGATTACACTTAGTGACTACCCAGCCTGCTTGCCAGCCCCAGTTGTTCGTGTACACTTTCAATAGTCTTCCTCATTGACTGATGGATTAGCTTAAGAGCTCACAATAGTTGTATCCAGAATTACTAATTTACACATGTTCACATTACTAAAGATTCCTTCACTCCTCCTTTATAAACCATCTGTTTTCAGGCACTTTTAGAATTACTCCTTTGGGGGGGATTTCTTTCTGTGTTTTTCTGTGTTTCAGAAAGCACCTGAAAACCTTTGGCATTTTTGGGGATGCTCATTTCACTACCTTTAATCTTTTTTTTTTTTTTTTTTTTTAATGCATTGGCTTATTTTGAATTGCATCTCCGCCCTATGAAGACCTCAGCAAACATATTGCAAATATAATCTACTGTAGTAAAATAATGCAGAAAAAAGGAAGAAAATAATAAAAAAATCCTCTTCTCTTTTTCAAGAAGACAGGTTTGACCCAGTCAAACAAGCCCTCTACAAACTTTTAACATCTCTGCAGCATCTGGTGGAAAGGAGTTTTAGCATATTGAGGACACAAAGCTCAGGGAAAATGCAATACACGGTGTGCGAGATCTTGGTAAGAACACCTTGCTGGCAGCTCTTCTACAGCGTACCTGAGTGTTATAATAATTTTTAGCTCTCACAGTGTTATGCAGTAGATCTCTCAACATGGGTGAGCTTGGCTGCAACGTCAGCCCTGTAGGCCGCAGTGGGAAAGCCTTGAAGCACCAGCACCAAGTGAGCAATCAGTGATGTTTAATTTTGCAGAAAAACTTGTGAGTTCTTCACTAGCTTTATCTTCCCAAGGTAAGGTTTAATATGCCCTTTGTGTAAAATATCATAGAATCATAGAATCATAGAATCATTGAGGTTGGAAAAGACCTCTAAGATCATCGAGTCCAACCGTCGACCCAACACCACCAGGCCCACTAAACCATGTCCCTAAGTGCCTCATCTACTCGTCTTTTAAATACCTCCAGGGATATGTTGCAAAAATGCTATCTAAAGTTGGCAGAGATACGCTGAGACTATCCTTCCTATCTCTTTTGGAAAAGGATTGGCTGATGACTAAGCAGGAGTATTTGTATCTGTTGTTAAAACTAGTAAAACTAATACAGCTCTAGGTGCACTCAATGTTCTCTTGAAGACAGTTCTCCTTAATTCTGCCACCCTTTAGTTATTTTGGATTGGTAACATTACAAGGTTATTTTTCCACATTTATTTTACTTATAACTTCACAAATTGTTCCCTTTTCAGTTCATAGATGTTCATGTTTGTTCACATGCGTAAAAAGAATCAGAAAAAATATTTTCAAAGATAGATTAATGATCTAGCTTTAACTTTGGAGATTTTATGATAAATAAGGCTCAAATTAATTATGGGTTCACCAGTTTGTCTTACTACACAATTTTTTTTATCAATAGCTAGGAGTAGTTATATGTATACACAGCACATGATTCAAAAAACTGTAGTTCTATAGTAAACTATATATAAACCATAGTAAACTATATATAAGCTATAGTATTGTATATATAGTAAACTATATATAAACTGTAGTAAACTACAATGTTTAGAGATTGCTTGGAAGAAATTTTAGTCTCTCTTTGAATCTGCTAACATACTTGTGTGTATATGTACCCTAAAACTAAATGTTTGTGCTTTCTACGCTTTGGAATTTTTGTCTTAGTCCTGTTAATACTGGTCAAGTAACCTAATCTCAACAGTCACATACTTTTTCGGACATCTTAGCAGGGAAACCATCAGTTGATTTGGCATGGAGACTAACCTTTCACCCCTTGGGGTGGTCCCTTCAGGACATAAGAGAAGGCATGTAAGTGGATTAGCGTGTGGAGGCTTACATCGCTGACAGTGATTTCCACGAGCATCACATTCTTGGGGCTCTAGCAGCAATACAGCCCTGCGTAAGTGAAACTATGCATCTATGTCAGTGCTATTTTTGTTCTGTTCTGTTGTCTTTTCAAACCAAGGTTTTCTGCTGCATTCATATCCTCAGTGCATAGTAACATCATGTGAATGTGAGTAATGAAAAGCAGTATCCTAATGGTGTTTTAAGCACTAATGGCCAACGAGTTGGCTATTTCCTGGCAGTTAATGGCCATCTGGAGGAGATCTTAATCTGTCTGGTCATTAACTGCCAGGAAATGATTGACTTGGAGGTTGTTACTGCTCTTAAAAATTAAATAGATTTTTTTCCTTCTCACTCTCCTCACCATCATGCAACTGGCTTGCAGTCCTTAAATACTGTCTCCAATGTGAAATTTTTTCTTGACTGCAGAAGTTTTTTTAGCTGTCCAAAGTGTTTTCTGCTCTTCATAGAATCACCCTGCCTGAAACAGTCTATAATCTGAGGCTACAATTTTGCATTTGTATCTACATAGGAAGAATCGTGAACTGGTGTGAAATTATGTTTAACTGAAGGGAGTTCTATGTGCAAAGAGAGGTTTTGATCTTTCAGATGCAACTGATGATAGGCTGTGGTCTTGGCAGAAAGGATATCCATTGCAAGAGCAGAGAGCAGAAAGCGACAGAAAGAGAATGATAGCGAAAAATGGTTACAATGATCTGTCTTAAGAAAAGTAAAAATTAACATGGATAAAACTAAGAGTTGCCACGGCCATCTTTGCCTTCATCCCACATTTCTTTCTTTATCTGCTGTATGTTTAGATACATTCTAGTGCACCATTTTAAAATTTATCTTTGTTTATTACGATAGTTATTTAGGGAAATCTGCATTGCTAAATCTCTCCATAAGAACTTACTTTGCCAAGTTGCCTACAGCAAGCTTGATAATAACTTGAGGTTGTGCTGAGCCCACTGCCTATCATCACCAGACTGCCTTACTGGTTCTTTTACTCCCCCATTTGTCTGTGCTGATCTTTGTCCTAAAGTAAGATGAAGCCATACGACAAGTTCTCTAGGACTTGCAGTCTTTTTGTATTGTATTTGTACAGGATGTGGCAGAGTTGCATGTGGTTGATGCCTGAAGACCTAGATGTTACGTTACTGCAGAGCTGCTTGAGTAAAGCTGGGTCTGAGACTGAAAGGATTTATGGAGAGAGCAGAGCGGAATTAAAGAGAGAGGTTGGTTGTGGAATGGCGTGTTTGGGTTACAATTCATTGACGCTGAGGGGAGGAGAAGGGGAGAAGGGGAAAGAATGGAAGGATGAGATGTACAACAGAAAAACAAAGGTAGGTGAAGCAATGTGTCAGGTAGGATAAAGTTAGTGCTGCAACATGTGAATCAAAACAAAAGCACAGATTATTATTAAAATATAGTTTAACAAACAGTAATTATTCTAGAAGATGCATTGACTGGATCTGAGTGAGACCCACAGAAGCAGCTGTTAGAGGAGTGGGTCTGTCCAATACAGAGCATTTCAAGAAGCAAAACTGAAGAAAATCTTGGCTGATCTCCATCCAAAAATCTCTGCACAGCTTATAGTGTTCCTGGAATTATGAATAACTGATCCTAATACAGTATCTGGATGCAAACTATTTGGTTTCTTTATTCTGTCAGGAAACAACTATTGCTAGAAGAAAAAAAAACCAGGAAGGAAGACTAATTTGGTTTTTATAATGCCTTAAGACGTCGTGTTTCATACCTTAGTTGCAAATTATAACTGGGTCAGGAAATGAAACACAATACTCCGTAGAAATTTAAAAAATGGAGCAAGCTTGGAGAAAAGCAGTAAATAAAAATATCTTCTAAAATATGATTTTAAAATAGTTATGAATACATTTGAAGCCACATGTCAAAAAATTTATGACTGCTCTGGTATGGAGACCCCACTCCGCTTCAGGCTCTCTTCTTTATTCCACTTATTACATTTTGGTTCAGTTTGGCAAAAAAATGGACATATTAAAAAAGGTTTGTAAAGCAGTTCTAATGTGTAAAAGGGGACTTTAGTGTGGACATACATATTCTTGCCTCTCATACTTGTGCTAGAAACTCCAGTGTCTCCCTGCTGGAGCAGCTGTGATTTCAATAGGCTGCGTAGCTTATGTGTGGCAATGTTTTTTCCTTATAATTAAGAACACATTTACAAATAAAACCCAGGAAAGGAAGGAAAGAATGTTAGGGGTGATAAAATTACAGACTTTTGAATGGAAACTCTTTGAAGGGCATACAATATAGGTAATTCTTCATTTCAGAAAGGGAATTTATAAGTTTAGTTTAGTTCTGATCTGTGTGTTTCGTGTGTTTGGAGACTGTGCATTTGGTTACAGTCTAAGACTGCTTGTTAAGGGCCAGTTCCTCAACTGGTTCAGTCCTTAATTAGGGAACTATCTAGTGGTGGTGATAGAGATTGTATGGGTAAAATTACAAGAAGAAAAAGAACACAAAAGAAAGAGCTTCAATTTTTAACATTATTTAATATTTGCTTAGGAGGTAGGCAGCTCCCCCACTGTCTGCCTGGACCCAGGGTGCCCTGTGGCCTCTTCTGTTCCTTGGCAGACTCTCCAGTTTGGAGTAGTGCCCCAAGACCAAGGCGGACCTGGGCATTTGTCAGCAGTAAAAAGCCCATCAATCATCCCCATTCCAAAATTAATGCTCCGGGAAGTCTGTATGAGCCACAGGAGAAGGAAACAAACCTCTTTGTATGAAAGGGGACCTGTAAGATTACAGCCTAATCTTCTGGTGTTTTCAGTATAGAAGTTTTCACTCTTAAAAAATACAAGTCTGCCTTTCCTTGGTCTGTGCGTAAAATTAAGTCTTAGGGAGTGTAATAAAATGTGTTAACCAGCAAGCAATTTAGAGCTGATTAGGCTGCATGTGCATTAAATAATATCAGAATAGGCCTTCTCTATTTTAAATATGAATGATGAGGATATACTGATTTCATGACTGTCACGTGTGACAGAAAACAGAAACTAATTATGTGACAAAACCTAGAAATTCTCAGTAAAAAAAATGGCTATGTCAGACAACTTCTGACATTTTTCTATACTCAGTATTTTGGGGTAATCTCTAATCCCTTTCTCTGCAGGGCGAGGCACCGTTCTGTATCCTGTCTTGTCTTATTTTGATGCCCTGATGTAAATGACCATTGAATGAACTGGAACAGGTTGCCCAGGGATGTGCTGGAGTCTCCACCCTTGGAGATACTCGAAACCTGACTGCACGTGGCCCTGAGCACTGCCGTAGCTGCCCCTGCTTAGGCAGTCTCCAGAAGTCCCTTCCGACCTCAGAGACTCCGATTCTGTGATCTATTCTGTGCTGTAAAGCAGATGTTCAATCTAATTCCTCTTAAGTTTTTTTCCTGGTATCTTTGTTGTTTTCGGTTGTGAAACTTCCCTTTAAATGCATGTACACCAGGCTCAGATGTAAAACACCCAGTAAAACTCCTAGGATGGTATTTATGTCCCCTAACATTACAATCCCATAGCAGAGGCCTCTTCTGCCGAGCTGGTTGCCCTAGATACTCCTTACAGTATGTTGAGAGATTTTTAGGGTTATGTTCTCAGGTGTATTTTTGCTGTTTATGTTAAGAGAAGATGAATAACCCTGTGAAAGGGTCTATTTCTCTCCATCAGCTATAAATGCATCTGAAAGCGACTACTTCAGATAATTCAAGCTATTGGTATGTTTTGGATTGTTTCATTGAGTCTTTTCCAGTGCCTTTTTCCAAAGTTTCAACTATAATTTCTGCTCGCCATTAGTGTCTGAACTTCATCCCCTGAAAAGGCCAGGTGCATGGGATACATCACTTTGTTATTAGAATAATGAAACAGCACTGTGCTATCTTGTAGTAAATTCTCATCTTTTGAGGCTTCCACACACAGAACCTTTCTGAAATCTCTATTTTTTGCATGCACTCTTTTTTTTTTCCATGGAAAAGGTAGGCAGGTGTAATACAGTTGTTTACATATTTTGAAATATAACAAAACCTATCTAATAGCACCGGAATGCATTGGATACATTTATTGATGTTTGCAGTACTAGATTAGGTGTAAGTTTCACAAAGCATTGCCTTTGTGAATTTTAAACTCAATTTACTTCATTTTTATCTGATGTGTATAAATAAAGAGTGTACTGCAGGCAAGGTCTACAAAAAGTTATCTATAAGAGGTGCTCTGTTATTTTGGTTTTGTGATTTCAGTAAAATTGTTGCTGCAGTATTTTGATGAAATATTTAATGAAAAAGTCAACAAAAGCAACTGTGATATGATCAAGTGCATAACTTAGCTCAGGAAGTTGTCACTGTCCGGGTAGAGAGTCCAAGCTGTCCTGTCCAGGCAGAACACAGAGTCTCTGCTGAAAGATAATTTCTTGCACGAGTCCAGTAACCGCTGTGCAGCCTGGCACCCATGGAGGTCCACTTGGTCTGTTTACGGACAGTTAATTTTCCTGTCAAACAGAAGTATAAGTAGCGGAAGTCAGTCAGAGGAGACCCTGAAAGATCACGTCTATGATCATGTGATATATGATGTGAATAGTGTCTGTGAGCTCAGAGGATGACGGTGTTCCTACTTCGCTACGGTCCGGGCATCTGTGGCCAGTTCAGTATCAGCTTTTCCTTGTTGCTGTGTATGAACAGAGTACCATCTTGTGAAGCCTCCTGGGGTCTGCGAGGAATCCTATGAGGAAAATATATTGTGGGATAGCACGGGGATGAAATAATAATGCTTTGAGGGCTCCCCGAAAAGTTGCATGAGCTTTGAGTAGCTTTTAGACATTTTTAAAATTCTTAAGAAGAAATGTAATTCTCTATTAAGATAGTTAAATTTGTCTCGAGGATTTTCTTTTTCTTTTGCTTTGTCTGTTTTCAAAGAAGGACATGAACTCAGCAGCAACTTTTCCAGAAATAATCCCTAGAAAGCTCTACCAGAACCGCAAGGTGATCAAATCCAGCAGCAGCATTCCACTGAGGAAAAGGTGATGGAAAAATGTCTGTCAGCATTTCAGCCTAGGCAGTCTTCTGCTGACCTCCTAACCCTGTTCATTACAGCTGAATGGCCTAATAATGCGACGGTCCCTCCCAGTAACTAGCTGCGCTTCTTTTATTCAGCTGCAGAGAGATGAAGGCAGGAGCGCCTCGGGGCTGTTATACAATACTGCAGGAAGTTCCAAAGAATCCTCATTGCTTTTCTTTTAGGGACGACTGATATATATTTTGGAAAACTTAAATGTCTAACTTAAATGCACTGACACTGTATTTTTATTTGGTGGAGGGATGGAAATGAAAAGCTTTTCTTATGTACATCTGGAATTGCCTCTTAACTAGAAATATTTCCAGATAAGTGTAAGCCAAGTAAACACCCGCTGGAAAAATTATTTTACTGTGTTGCTATTCCTAGTGGGTATTTTCACTGGTTTTATTTATTCAAATTCTAGTCACATCACTTGCATGGATGAGATTTCATAATTGCTATTGATTTCTATAAAGATTTTTTTTTGTTATAAAACAGTGCGATGTAACCCTTTGAACACCAGCATTTGCCAGCAAGTATCACTCCAAGGGTGGCGATTCCTCTGGTTTGCCTGTAATCTCTGAAGACAAGTGTAGTATTTCCAGTGAAGGGTAATACTGCTTAAAATTTTAATTCTTCTAAGTTTCCCTTAATTTGCTTCGCTATGTGAATGGTGATAGCAGTAAGTCATATCTCCATACATGCTATTAATTTATCTCCTTTTTCAAATTCCCTGTTGTCTTCTGAAGAGTTCATAGGTACATAAATACTTAGAGAATACAGAGAAAAATGATGTTGTGCTGGAGCTGCCAAGCAGAAAGGAGATGCAACTACTGTCTGTGACCTCCTTCCTTCGTGATGGACGTTACATACTTCTGCTCGGTGTACCTGAGGAAGTGTTTTAAATATTAACCTCAAACTGCTCTACCTCAGCCAGATTTCCCATCTTTTTTTTTTTTGTTTGTTTGATACTTTGGCTTTGTCTTTTACAATGAACTTTTCTTTTTCTGGGTTTTCACATTATGTTTATACAGCTGCCATTATACCTTCTGTTACTACAGCTATAATGTTACTAATGTAGAAATCTTCCTCAGCTACTACTCCATTTATCTAGGATGTAACAGCTAACTTCTGAGACACACAGGAAAGCAAACTGGTTTTGAACAGTGGTCCTATACATCTTCTTACAAACTGGCTTCTAAATATGTAAACAATATTTTCCTTCCCTGCTTCTTCCTTAGCCACACGCAAGTACCAGATATATACCTGGACTTCAAGATGGACGAAGAAGTCAAGCATGCGCTGCTTTCTTAAAGGTAAGCAGCTTACTATTTTGGGGGGGGAGGAGGAAAGTCGGAGAAGAAGAGGAATGTAATAAACTGGGTGTGATTCATAACAGGCTAAAGAATTTCACCTTTATAGGGTGAAAAACTTCTTATTTTTGTAATGTTCTACGTCCTCAGTGTTTGGAAACATATCAAAAAAGGCAGTTACCTGTTCCCAAATTCTGCTTCCAGGACGGAGCAGCACAGTGCTTGACAGGAGCTGGGTTCCTGTAAATGGGAGCAGAATATCTCTACTGATCTAAAACATCACTCAAGATCAGATCAAATTCCACTGCCTGGAAATCAACAAGAACTGGGAGATGTAATCCCAGCCTGGTATGTGTGACTTTGAGGTGTTGGACGGGAGAATGGGAAGATACTGGTTACCATCTAGAGGTGACTTGTTTGGAAAGAACTTGGTCCCTCGGAAGGGGGGGGATTAACATGGATTAATCATGGATTAACACTGGAGCTGATTTTGTAAGGTTTTCATTGCTTTCTGGATAATGAAAGGTCAAAGTACACCAGCAAGAGGACTGAACTTCTTTGTCTCAACTGGTGATGGACTTGGTGAGAGAAGAAACTTTGTCTTCTTTATAGAAAAGCATGCCATTATTTCTAGGAATAACATTTGGGTTCTCTGATGGTTCAAAAAACTGTCAAGTGCGAGTCTGGGCCTTTGATGGCTTTGGTGAATGAAGGCTGCTTAATTACTGATAATTAAGCTTAACAGTTCCACTTGGCGGGAGTTAAAAAAAGAAGCAAAAGTGAAGCTGCCAGCTATATAAACTTGTAAGTGAGGAGGCATTCCCAATACCTTCATACATACCCGCTGTATCAATGTGAGGGCAGACGAATGAGTAGGTATTTGGGAGAAAGAATTAAAGACAGACAGCTCAAACAGTACCATTTCCGTGTGGCATTTCAAATGCGTTGTTTCATTGTTCCTTCTTTATTTGGCTTCTGTAGATATGTTAATTGTCAGACTGCAATTAGAAGATTAATTACAGATTCTATCAGATATTTTCATGTATAAATCTACTACAGACAGCCTTTGAAAGAGAAGCAGTGTAGGATCGCAATGTATGTTTACTTCAGTCTGAAGTACCTAATAATATATGCAAACAATGTGTTGCAAACAATATCTTGCTTGCATTTCTTTTAGGTAGTAAGGAAAGACCTTTACCATGTGGAACACGTCTCTGGTGTCAGTCAGTTCACAGTAGTCTACCCACTGGCCAGTTTCAAACAGAGACTGAAGGAGATGATTGCTCACAAACAATTATGCAAGTGATAATGCAAACTTCCTGCAAACAGGGAGGGATGGAGGCTCTATTAAGAGCCCTCTACTGAGGAAGACTGCAATATGAACTCCACTCTTACTGTCCCCGTGAGAGAGGGTGTTGCAGGCGCCTTAAAACCAGAGGCAAAACGTCACTCAAAATTTGCACTTCGGCATGAGATAATTCACACGGGAGTGAATGGAAACAATAAAGAAAGAGCGACACACATCCATCAGAGATGAGTTTTCAGGGAACTAGTTGTTTTAATTGCCTGGGTGATTCCTTTAAACTAGACACATCTAAGAGTTAAGCAGCTGGTCAGTGATTTTACTCTCACAGAAAGCAGATGTTTCTGCACAGTGCGAGAGCAGCAGAAGCCAGTCTAGGGGTTTGAAGGTAGTACGTTCCACGTGGCTTGGAGAGAACCCGGGGCCACATCCTGCAGCCCTCCCCCATCTGACAGGCCCTCCCCTTGGGAACAGTTCTCCACACACCATGCACGAGTCATAGCAGTCAAGGGTTGCCCTCAGGATTAGCAGAATCTCGGCACTGCGTAGCTCTTTCACATTTGTAACACATTACTCCCTGCTAGCTGTATGAAAGGGAATCCACTATTACCTATTGCAGTGGGTTTGATTTGCATAAGAAATTGGTCGTATTTGCAGTACAAGACAGTTTTTAGCTGCTTTCATGTAAAAAGGGCAGATGAGGAAGAAGATAATATCAAGCATTACACAGATGTAACACCACCAATGAGCTCTTTTGTCTTTATGGGCATAGGTTACAAATTACTTACATATTAGAAGAATAATAAAGATGGGAAGCTGGGCCTAGTGAATCACCCCAAATTACACATTATACGCATCATAGAGGTGTGTATGAATAGACCTGCAGTTGAGTGTCAGGACTGTATTCATTTGCTGTAATCAGCATACCAGATCTTGGCTTTGAATCGCTAGGAGAGTGACTGGAGGTGGTCATAGCATGTGAAGTAACAGGAACCTAGTGAGCAAATACGTTAAATTTAGCAAAGGGTCAGAGTGACATTGCTATCCATGAATGCCCTTGTGGTCATGAATGAGTTAGGAAATGGTGGCTCTGATTTAGCAGATCACTTTAATCACAAATGCACTTGCTTATCTCTTCTTGCATAATGAAGTTTCCGTGTATATTAGTACATAGAACTGGAGTTTCTAACCCAGCCCTCTGTGAATGCACAAATGCAGTAAGTGGAGGTAGCTGAGTAGTATTCTAGTTGCCACAAAACAAGTCACTTTTGACCTGTTGTTTCTGAGGTAAGTCCAATGTCATGGTGATTTTGAACTTAATAACATGTAGATACACCTCATCTTTTGAAATAGTCACCTTGTGTTGCTTCTGTCTCTGCACACTACCATATCCACAAAAGATTGCTTAAAAAAAGCTCAGTGAGAATTGGGGCAATGTCTTACCTTAGCAAAACCTAAAAAGAGAGTAAAGTTTGATTTTTTTGATAGTTTCTTATGAGATTCTTTCGCATATTGTAGCTAAAACTATTGTTATTTTGGCTGCAATGTCTTAAAAAGAAATTGCATCCCAATTGTTCTTTGTATTGCAACTTTGCAGCACCGTGATTTTTTTTTTTACATTTTGTCTAAGTTTTCCCTGGGTGTTTTATTACTCTTGCAGTACTTTTGGCATGTTTGTTGCTTTTGATGGTAGACCTGGTGTATTGAAGGGGGGAAGCATTTTGCTTTTCATTTGCCACAAGCACTCTTTGGTGAACAATGTCCTGTAAAATCTTCTTCCAGGATTTAAGGGATTTTAAAAATAATTTCTTTAAATACCTAAAAGCACTGAACATGTTCCCATAAATTTTAAAAATTATGGTGGGAAGACTTTCCTACCTATTTGCAGTCAAAATATCATAGTTTGCAGTTAACTTATGATGATTGAAATTGCAGATAGCAAAAACAAATATAAGCAAAACCAGATAAGGCTGATATATTGTCATTGCTCAAGGTGAGAGAAATGCAGAGTCATTAAGCAATCCCATGCAAAACAAATATGTCAAGTCCTTTCAGTTTTCATAATTAACAGTGCTGTTCATCTGACAGGGAGGTTGGAAGGTATTTCTTTAACCTGAAGTACCTTTCTAAGAATAAATCCTTTGGGAGGATCCGGTACCGTTCTCTAGTGTAATAGCATCCTTAGAGATCTGAGCTGACTTAACGCTCTTCAGCCACTCTGGAGAACGGTATCAGCCAACTATACCAAGCCAAAACCAACAGTCTGCAGTTTGGCTTGAGGAGCAGATTGTGTGGCAGCCAAAATCAATTTGTAAGGTAAGCGTGAAAGAAGTGGGTTAGACCCGGTGTAAACAGATGTTCATGAATGAGGGATTGGGTGAGGGATTTAAAGTCTGTAGTGTTATTTACGAATCGGGCCTTGATTTAGGAGCTAACTGCAGATGGAGATAAGTTATTTTGAAAGGGTCATGGAGGTTTCCCTAATTACATATTTCTAGCCTTAAAAGTATGGGAGCTGGAAAAAAAAACCATAAAAGAAAATTACTGAGGTATACCCTTCATTTTTGTAAGTGATTAAGTGGAAGCATAAAAGAATGGACGGAAGGGGAAAAAATAGGGATTTGGAAGGCATAGAATAAAAGAAATGACATTTTTGAGAATTTCAGAACTTAAGTACTTCACCTCTCTCCCCGCTGTCAGCGGTGATCACCAAGAACGAAATGATTCCTTGCACACGGCAAGTGAAGGGAATGTAGAAAACGTGATCAGTGTCATTTAGTGGGATTGCTATCAGCTGATTTACTGCAGATATATTCCTGATACAGTAGCAGCTCCCAAAAAGGAAATGTGACGTTAGTTAGCTTGTTAATAGTTAGCGAATGTGTGTGTATTATTAACATATTAATGTTTCTCACTGTGTTACTCATTGAAAATTTGACACACCAAAAATCCTTTTAGTGCAAAGTTATAAATTGATAGCAATATTAACTTGGCTGCATTGAAGAGTAAAGCATAGAACAACGTGCAAAAGACACACCACACAAGAATTTGATTAATAGTTGAAAAGAAAGTCCTTCTAAAGACTTCTAACATTAGAAAACATACACCAGTTGTGGAGTATTGGAATTTAACAGATGTGTATGTAATATTCGGTATAGCATCTCCAGTGGGACTACTATACATCTCAGATAGTAAACCACATCTTCTATTAAATGTCGTTACTTCTCCCAGCTGAAGTGCAGGAAACAAAAGCTGTTTCCTTACTTTTAAGTAATTCCTGCTGCAGCCTGCATGGTTAAGGTGTGACTGTGAAACAAATGTAGTTAATAATGGAGGGAAGCTTCTAAAGATGAAAGCAATATGTTATGCCAAAAGAAAGAGATTGAATCAAATAGGGAGTAAACTGATCTAGAGGGAAATCCTTTGCTAGAGGTTAATGCTAGATGATAGCAACTAAGGCAGAAAGTGGGGTTATTAGAAGTTATTTAAGAAACAGACAGCGTGTCTAAAAGCCTAAGGGACCTGCAGAAAATTTTGGAAGACCTCATTTCACCTTGAGGAAAGAAGGACACAGGGTTGAAATATTTCAATTCAGATGAAGCAACAACGCCAGATGGGATACTTTCTGTAAGAAGTGGTTAAGTCATTGGCTTATTTGGCATAATAATTTAAAATGTTTCTAGGAAATCGACATTTTCCAGGCAGCATATGAGAAGCAGAAGAAAAATGCATCTGGAAAACACTCTGATTTTACTACATGGATGAAGGACATCTGAAGGAGTTACTTGTAACCCTGAAGACAGAACCCATCCGTACCTGAGCTGGTCACCCTCACTGCAGGGTCAGTGGAGGCAGTCTAAAGTTAGAGGAGATGAATCCAGTCATAGGTACCAGTAATTCCCTTGGATACTGTGTGATTTGGCTCAGCACAAGGAGTTTCAGAGGTTAAGTTAGACTTCAGATTTTCAATGCACAAGACTGCTAGGTTCCCCATAGCCAAAGCTGGAAATACTGCTTTGATATTTACTCCGGTGTGCTTGTTCAGAGCACACGCGTACATGTGCACATGGACATGTACGCGCAAAACCAAGAAGTAGCATATACAGAGCCACAGTTCTCTGATAGGGCTTACACGTACGCACAAACGTACCCTTAACACTGCCTTTGAAAGAGGTGCTAGACTCTCCTGGGGAAGTTGTTCATTGTCCAAAATTACCTTGCTGATTGCAAGCCAGTTGTAAAGCAGCGTTAAGAATACCCCAAGTCTGTTACACTGCCTCGTTTGTGTCTGTGAGGTTGGAAATGAGAAGACACCTCTGTAAATCTGTTCTTATTATCCACCACTCAGTTGGCAACTATACCTAAGGCTTACAGACGTTAACCAAAGAGGCATCTGTGCCTGAACAGCTCACTGTCCAAGTCTGTGAAACCCCTCGGCCCAGCTCAGTGCGGTCCTCTCTATATGTTTTTAAAACTCTGTACACTAATCCTGATTTTTGTGTCTCACTGTATATCAATGCTGACACCCTTTATTCACACCAAGCCTGGCAGTGGATATGTTGATAAATCTCTGTATTCAACTCTCCTTAAGGCTTCTGTTCAGCTTTCGGAAAATGGCATTCTGGCGAACAACAAGATGACAAGACTTGCAAATATGTGAGATGTTGCTCTTAATAAAAACAACAAAAGTCTGCGGTTGAGTGGAACAACGTGCTGGTGGATTGACAGCTCACTGCTTTCATTTCCTCTTCAGCCTCCGAGTACTGCTGACACTGCCGTGCTTTAAAGAAAAATGCCCACAGAACAAGTTTATATTACGAGATTATTGTTTACATGCTCAATGTCATCTATCAGATCTGTTTTGCCACCTGCTGGAACTGATTTAGGACCCGACACTCTCCACCCTTTTATCTTGGTGGGGCTGCACGCCTGCACAGTGTTAGGGAAGTGCAGGAGCCACCCACGGAGAGCAACCTGCGGGGAAAAGCTGTGCCCCTGACAATATGCTTTCCAGCAGTGACCTAGATGTTGTATTGCAGCATCTGACTGCTTAGCTCGCCTATACTCTCTGTGTAGCAAATGGATGATTAGGATGATCAGAACACAGGGACACAGTTTTTCCATGTTCATGTCTGCAGTCCTAATTCCCTTGCTAAGAGATTTAGGACAATCTATAAGTCTGCTCAGCACTTCCAGTCAAAAGAAGAAGCAGTAATCAGAGTTTTAATACATATGCTGGAGTTTAATTGGTCTGGTCTATATGTCTCAAGATACTGGGAATTATTGCTTAATCCTCATCACTGGAAGAAGGGAAGCAGACCCAATGGGGATTAAATGCAGTAGCCAATAAAAGTCATACTCTATTAAAATATTGCAGTTATAAATGAAAGACAGCCTTTCTGGATAGCTTTCCTTGTGCTTTCACAAATGTTTAGACAATCTAATCTACCTTAGATTAGATATTCTAATCATATTTAGAACAACTATTTTCAGTGAGACCCTTATGAACTGTACTGTTAGTTAGCATTCTTGGCCCAGGTTAGCAATGGAAAATATTTCCTATCTGATTTGGCTGTATTTATAAGTGAAAGACATGTAAAATCTATTTTGCCTTTTGAAACTTTTTTGATTTGCAAAAAATAACAGGGTTCGTAATGTATCAGGAAAATTGCCCGTGAACATTTATGTAATTGTCTTTGATGCTACTCTGCAACTCTTTGTAAGCATTTTATGTATAAATAGCAACATATTTTACATATATAATTTAGGTTTATATAGCTAGTTTTCTGCAGTATTATAAACAGGCTTAAATGTCTGGGGATATAGTCAAAGCTCTGCCATTCAACCGTGAAACCAGAAATTGACAGACCAGCAACAGGCCATAGGAGCTACATTTATATTTATATGTAATTTGAAATGATCTTTCATATCACAACATTGCTGTTTCCATCCATCCCTTAGAAGAGCGAGGAGAGGAAAAATGATCCCATATGAATTCAGAAGTTCAATATTTTGGCAAACTGGTACTACTGATGTGTAAATCAGAATTCTCAGAAAGGACCCAAGAAAATAAATTCTCCGGGAAATATATGTGTCCTTTATTAAAAGGGCACTGTTGATAGGTCCAAATTGCAGGTTACTTCATAGAAAATCCTATAGGTCGCTTTGGAAAATGGTATTCAAGGCTTAAATGAAGACAGAGTGACAGTGAGGACCTTGTGGGACAGTTCTGTGCAGACAATGAAATGTATGTCATAAGAATGTAGGGTCTTATTTGAATGGGACTATCCACTTCTTACACATTCCTCTCCTTTGTATCATCTTCTCCTGCATTTTAAAACAGGTACTAGAGCATTTCAGCCATTTCTTATCCGTAGTCCATGCAATAACAGAAGATTTTGAGCCATCCCTCATATCCAGTGTTTGAGAAAAGGCTGGCTGCACAGATCTAGCTTGAAAGTGGAGGGAAAATGGCCTTCTTTCATGGTAGAAACATTTTGGGTCAACACTGAGAAAGAGTGACTCTGAATGTATTCAAGAAAAAAAATTCTTGTAAGTACTTTAAACTGATTTTAAGATAAACAAATATTTCTGAGCAAAATAATTTTCAGAAGTGTTTAGAAAGAATATACAACTCGGTTCCTATAATTTCTTTTCATATTTAAATGTCTGCTTTATTCAAAAGTCCTGATGATGCTAAACAAAAACTAGAACTTCAATACACAGTGTATTGAGTGATGGTGACTGTTCAGTTTGAGAACAAGGTAGCTCTGCCCTAATAATTGCAGCCTGAAGGACACTTCCTGGTAAGACTTAAGATGAGAGTTGTTGACGTTATTGCCATAAGCCATAACCGTGGGCTCATCACCTTCCTAACACCTCCCTGCAGCCTTCAAAGTATAAATTTACAAACACACTCTCAGAATTTTAGATCAGAAAGTTCCTAAATATTCTATAATGCTTGTGCTTTTATTAATTGGTCAAATTTTTCTTAATTTTCATGATATACATCAATCCCTCAACCTCTACATTAATTGCAAAGTTGGAATTGGAAAGGGGACCTTTCCGTTGACTTCAGCAGGAACAGAGTTTCACCTGGGCTGATCATTCCTTTTAAATCTCTTTTGCAATTCTAAAAATTTAACTATCCCAGAATAAAGTTCTTCTTTTTCCCGAAATAGGACAATAGAACAACAATAATAGGCCTGTAGTTACACTTAACAGGCTAACTATTCTCCGGATGAGTTTGTCTTGTGTATTGCCTACCTTTCCAGCCTTGAGGATCATCTGTGGGACTCTAATGGGGAGACAGAGTGTCTCTTTGGGGAAGCAAAGTAGACACCCTAAGTCACTATGAGTCTTGATGGATTTACATCATGGTGGGATCCTCTCATCCTCTATCTGTCTCATCTGGTCTTTTGCTGTGTTCTGCTTCCTCTTCATGGTGGGATCCTCTCATCCTCTGTCTGTCTCATCTGGTCTTTTGCTGTGTTCTGCTTCCTCTTCTGCTGAGTGCTCTTTATTGTATTCAGAACAATGGTGGGTGGGGTGGTATGCATGCCAGAGAAATATTCTTAACGTGGAGTCCAGCTTGGCAGAAAGATTCGTAAGTAATTATCTGTTGAAATGTGTTTATTGTATTTCCTTTGGTCCCTCAATAGCAAAAGACAACTAAAATCAGGGAAGTCAACGTTGCTTGCATCAAAGGTCACAGAAGATGCAGATCTGCGCAAAACATTCCTAACAGCATACATTTTCTAAGCCTCAGGTAGTCCCTTGGACTATTTGTATAAGGTTGAATGAAAGAGGGGCAGGCCCTGTCCCTGAGGTCAAGAGACTTATATTCAAATTGCTTCAGGCCAACCCGTCAGGCTAGTATTTATGAGCAGGTTGGCTGGATCTGGGCTATGTAGTATTTGACCAGGCATCTCCTCTAAGCTCCATGTGATGTTTCTGTGGCTTTAAGTCATAATTATCCCTTTTTATGACTTTTTTAAACATCATTATCCTTAATTACTTAATTATTAGATCATAATTATGTATGTACCATTCCCTGAGGCATGGCAGGAAGACACTTGTGCATGCTTGAAGATGCAAAGCCTGCTTGAAGACTATCGTAAAGCTCTGGGTGAGGAGAATCAGGGAATCCCCTTGCTACAGTCTTGCTCATTGATAAAGAGATCTCTGGAATGAACTATTGCCAGAACCATACCTGGGTGTTGCCTTGGAGAGAGCTAACCACAGTGGTGCAAAACAGGGCCAGGGAGCAACGTAACCATGAATTAGGGCGGAGGAGCAGAGATCCAATACTCAAAACACTCTGACTGTCTCTTTTTTTCTATTTAATAGTCTAGACATATCCTCAGTTCCCAGTTAATCCTGAAAAAATGGATTAAAACCTGCTTATGTTAAAACCTGCTTCTTAGTGTCTTGTATGGAGCATTGATAATTATTTTTTTAAAACCTGAAAATATTTTACTACATCTCCAGCTCTTTAAGATTTGGTACCCCTCAGATAAGGACTGATCTTATTCCTGAAAAGCTTTCTGTCAAAGTGAATGCATCACAAGAGGAAAAGTTGAAGATTTAGGTACAGATCATGTATTTTTTTGCAATGTTTTAAAACTTGTTGAATTTTTGATGTTAAGTTAACTACTGTTTTCTAACCTGTCACAGCAGTGATAGATTCCCAGAAGTTTTTTAGCTAATTAAGGTTTAATTTCCTTTGGACTCATGGATGCCTGTTTTCTTTGCTTTTTTTAATTTCTTACTTTTAATAAGTAAATGCTATTTCAGAATCTAAATAGTATTCACTTTTTATATTAGAAATTCTTCTATCAAATTTCTCCACTGCATTTAAAGATTAACCTAGCAGTTGATACGAACTGAAGAATATCATTATTTTACCTGGTTCTTGTCTTTTCCCTTTTCTTTTAAACAGCATAGAGTTGCTTGTCGTTCCCTGACTGCCCTCCTGAGCCTAGAGGATTTTGTTATGAACAGCCTGGCCAAAAGGCAGTGCTAGAGGCTTAAGTTCATGGTGTATTCATCAAATACCACCAACAGACTAATTCCCAGATGGATGAGGAGGTCTCTCAGAGCTGTCATGACATTATAAAATACTCTGTGTAAAACCTTATGGTTTACATGGCCAAGTACTCTACAACAACGTGACTGGTGGGTGATCCATCAGGCTTTCTGTGTTATCTGAACCCAGTTGCAGAATCTCACACCTGGGAGCCGGTGTGGGGAACGGCAGGCAGTGGTCTGATCCATAAAAAATAGGTTTGCATTGGGCATGAGACCAGCAGGCTCAGAGATGAATGAATGCCAGGGTACTCTCTGAGCTGCTTCAGGACTCCTCCTGTCCTTTGAGAAGCCTTGATGGCACCTGGTCTTCTGAACCCTGATGTCTGCAGTGGATGGGCATTAGAGATAAGGAGATCGTTTCACATAGGTGACTGACCCGATGATGATGGATCTGAAGTGTTCATTTGATCTTGGTATGCAGGCAGACAGAACTGGAGTAGCACTATCAACTTGGGGATGAAAACTCTTTACAAAAGCCAGTTGGCCAGGACATCTTTTATTTTGCTTTCAATAGGAAATGCAGGGTGAGGTTGACAAACTGTATTTATGTTTATATATTATTGATAGCAATAGGATGCAATAGAGACAGGAAACAGGGGTTTCCTGGAAAGTACAGAAGTGCTTTTGTGTTTTAAGTGTGAAAAAATCATCCTATTAGAGCTAGAGATGAACTTTGTGGTATACATACTTTACAGTATACATTTACTTCTCTAAACATCCTCAAGAGAGAGATCATTAATTCTCCCCTGCTGATGTCAGGGAGCTGATTTACCCTTCTATTGACCTAGTGTTTGTGAACATTAAAGCAGTGAAACCAAATGTAAATAATAAACAATTCATCCCCAAACTTTAAGCAGGGAGGGTGAATACAGGTATCTTTAAGCTATCTTGTGTTTCTGGCTTGGTCTTGGAGTTCCTTGCTGGCTTTGAGGGGCAGGATGTTTTCACAGTATACGCTGGTCATACCCACTGGGCCAGAAGTCTAGGACTTGGGCACAGAAATTGTTCCCAGGGGGTTGTTTCTGCTTATTTCAAGGCCTCATCTCCCTGGCAGGACATCAGAACTAGGAAGCAAGAAACACCTGAGCCCTGGAACTTGGCCAGGTGCTTGAAATTGAGTTATTCTGTATTACTTTTAACTAAGAACTTTTTTGAGTCGACTGGATATGATTAAAATGTCCAGAAAAAGGACAAAGGCTAATTTACGTTTTAGGTAAATACACTTGGTTGTGAGACTAGTTTTTTCTGTCGTCCTGTTATGATAGACTAAGTCATGCCTACAGTTCCACCGACTGTTTACGTTGGTGAAGTCTAGCCTGGTATCTGAAGTGCAAAGATGAAACTAATCTTGCATTTTCCACTTCTATCACAAAGCCTGCCTACCTCAAAGAAGTGTCATCGTGAGTTAGGTGAAGCTCTCCAGGAGCACTTGAAGGTGATCCTGTGGTAAGGACTGCTTCAGAAAATATCCTTGCATGAATTCAGCTTTAACTGACCAGGTCTGTAACATGTATTTGCTCCTTGACCTCTCAGAATGCAACAGTCACTAGACTAAATGAGTATTTTCTCATCTAACAGATGTTTTATGATGCTATTTTCATCATTATAAGGCTGTGTCAGATCTCTCTGATGTCTTGTAGCTGCTCTGCTGCCACCATCCACCCTACAGCCACTTGAATTATATTGCTGTAGGACTCTACAGTACTGGATGAGAAAAAAGGAAATGTTTAAAGTACAAGCTGTGTTGTTGCCCTTCCACATGGAAATATCTAACATCTTGTTCTGACCGAAGAGTAGTTGCCAGCTGGTGCTACCTTGTCCATTGCAGCAGGAGTACAGAAGTGTGTACGGCAGGAGCAGATAAGGCTCTTTAACTTTCTCAAGACATTACCAGGGACTGCAAGGTTAAGGATGTTGATATCATTTGCAGTCACATCTTTCTCTTGAGAAATTCTAGGCTTGAAGTGCATAATACAACAAATGTCTATTCAGTTACACAAGTTGGTGCAAGCTGCACATATCCTTAAGTCCCAGGGTGATTTAGCAACAGTGCCACGTGTACTGGAGAAAATAAGAACCTGTTATTGTGTTCTTCTTTACAAGCACCCACGGGTTCATCTGTTTTGCTCGCAACCCATATAGGATTCAGCTGTCTGGATACTCACTGTGCTTTGCAGTTATACTTCGCTTTCTTACTGTACAGTAGCAGAGGATGAAGTGTCAGCTTGAATTTAGACATTGAACTGTTGATGTTGGATCCATCCTTTTGGTATCTGCTTCCTTCCTTGGCTTTGTGAGCTGTTTCAGACATCTGACTTGAACAGGTAGTGATCCTCAGACGTACTTAAACACTGTGCTTCACAGTCAGTCTGGAGGCAAGGCCCTTGCTACAATAATAGGTGTGAAGGATGGCATCTGCTCCCTGGTCAGAGCTCCCCCTCTCCCTCCTCCGCTCTCTCCTTCTTGTCCTCTCCCCTTCCTCCCCCTTTTTTCTTTCCCTTTCTTCTCCTTAACTGTGAGACATCCTTTACCTTTCTGTTCAGCTTGCCTCATTTCTCTGTAGAAAGAAGTGAGGACTTACAAAAGTCACAAGTGAAATAAAGGCTTGTGAATGCTATTACATACCTCTGTAATTAAAGTTTGATTATCGTTCCAGTTGTGCCCTCATTAACGGTTATGTAAACACAGATGGATGTGAAGACAAGCAGACACAGAGCTCCCATTATTGTAGATAAATATGAATTACAGGAATCCAGAGAGAGGTCTTGCTCTCTGGATCAGGGGCTGTGAAGGTTAGGCTCCTTAGAAGTTGGGAGTTACACAAACAGACGCAAAGGAAGCACTGAAATCAAAGAAACACCAATTTCTTCATACTTGGGCTAGCTACAGCTGTCGCTCAGCACAGCAGCAATCCCAGCAGTGGTTTTCCATCTTTCCAGGCATTAGGTATTACAAATGTGAACTAGAGAAGGGTAACAAGGCAGCTGTGCTCTTCGTGAGGTTGGGGCAGAGCCTTTCAAAGACAGAGCAATTCAAAGGTGTGTTCATCACTCAAAGTTCAACCAAAAATGTTTGTTTATGATTTTTATCTGCCTTTTACTGACAGTGCTCCTCCTGCTGCGTGCTGTTAACAATAGCGTCCCTCCTCTGAGCTGGGCTGCAGCATGGCGTGGCTGAGAACCAAACCGGTGGATATTGTAGTTCGTATTTGCTAAAGCTAAGAGTATGCCTGCCCTTCAGCCAAGGGTGTGTTTGTAGCTTGTGTAGACATTCCCTAGTGAACTTTAAGCTAGCTAGATTGGGTATGGATAGCAGTTTAGCCACTGCAGCCTGGAGCGCAGTAGAGGCACGGCACCCAGTTGGGTTGGCCCGCTTCTCAGGCAGGTTTTTCAGCCTGCACTGAGCTCTAGGTTTGCTGCAGCAAGTAGACAATTAGGCTATCTAATTTAAGGGTAGCTAAAGTGTAACTTTATGAGATGAAGCAGCGTTCTGGCTGGCATGAGGGCTGGCTCTGGAGGTGGCTGGTTGGTACTGCCCTCATCACTCCACTAGCACAGCTTCAGCAGAATCTTGCCATGCTCTGACGATGAGACTCTGCAGATTGGATTTTGCATATTTTTCTAAATTTTATCAATCAGCTTAGCAATTAGTGTGATGTTTCAAGAATTCTGCTATTTTATAGAAATTTCTGATGCCAGTAGCTGTTTGACTAAACATTGCTTTATTTAAAAAATATTTTAAATTTAATAATTACTTGATTATTAATTTAATAATGTGTACTGAGTGACCTCGAATTGCCATATAATTGCTATGTCATGACTGTCTTATTAAATCTAAGTTTGATTCTTGTTTGTAATATTTGAGATAATTGACCCAATTTTTCTTTTCCTATGTCATTTTCAAGAAAACAAAAGTTCCTCTGTGTGTGGATTACTTAGAGGGAATGTACAGATCTGCTCATAGAATCATCTTACAAATACTTACTTAATGACATTCATTGGGAATTATGTTATTTCCCTGAGCATTGTGCCATGTTGAAACTTGAAATTGTGTGGAATTCTCAAGTGCAAAGTATCTGGTGAAATAATACTTTATTTGAAGTAAAGGCAATGAACTGTCTTTATTGATCTCCAATTTTAACTTTGCTATTTGAGACTGATCAATTTAATTGGAGTTTGTTTAGGGCATATCCTCATGAACTTTCCGTGATCTGAGTAGTCCTATTGATTTATGGCCTACTCTTGTGTTAAAAGGCCTGAAATATCTTCCTTTTGTGTTTTTTTACATTTCTCCAAATGAATACGGTTTTTGTTTGAGGTGTTTCCCTTTTAGTTTTGTCTGGCAAACAGTGACACTAGTCTAGACCTCTCTGCGGGTATAAGTTATTTTCAGATAGCCGAAGGAATTTACTGTCTCACCTGAAAGAATTTCAGCTTGAAGAATATGAGTTCAGCATTGTCAAGAAATTCCTCTGTTCCTTGGGTGTGTATGCATGCAAGAAATGCGTAAGCTAAATATGGTGCTATTTTTTGAGTTCTAGTCATCTGTACTGGCCTTTTTTCTCTTTATTTGCTGTGAAGCCCAGTATAGAACCTGTAACGCACCATGAGAAGCAGTTCTGGTAAATAAGCTGCACTTGGTCTGCACATACTAGCTTAAAAATTAGTGGAACGTACCAAGAAAGTATGATTAATCTGTTCTTAGGAATATCTACCAAGTTCTGGGTCTTTTATATGTTCTCTTCCATCACAAAACCAGAGTATG
Organism: Aptenodytes forsteri; assembly: GCF_000699145.1. Lineage (NCBI taxonomy): Eukaryota > Metazoa > Chordata > Aves > Sphenisciformes > Spheniscidae > Aptenodytes > Aptenodytes forsteri. The sequence goes on along the minus strand of NW_008795041.1, from coordinate 129,738 downwards.
GGAATCAGTGAATCAGGGTTTTTATGCAATGTATGTGAGACTTACTTTGGAATAGAGACTAATATGCTTAAAATTGTATTGAATAAATTATACATAATGTTGGCAGATAAATAGATTTAAACTTCTTTTCATCTGTATTGTTCACCCCTTTGAGACATCAGTGTTGATCAATATTTGAAATAGACTTAACTAAACTAAATTTTTAAGCTCTTCTTGCAAAGAGCTGACTCATTGCCACAATATTAATCTATTGTTTGCTCACCCAAAGGTGACATAAATGTTTGAATTCTTGGTTCATTACACAGTATTTAGCCTTGTTGATGTCAATGGAGCTGCTTATTCAGCTACAAAAGTAGTCATGTAAATAGTCATGTAAATTTTATTTAAGTAGTTTTTTATACAGTGCTAGATTTTAAAAGAAATACAGCCATGCACAGAACTGAGCAGGTGGTTCTACAATAGCAAACTGAGATAAAACAAGAAACTAGAATGTGAGTATTGTTAACTTGTGCTCATATAATAAATGAAAACACAGGGCATAGTCCTAGGAGGTGTCTGGTCAGACAGCAAGGCTGTTCACTTCTGTTGCAGGCAGCCTGCAATATAATCTCAACATACTTCTGAGTTTTGAGCTCCAGCGCAAAAGTATTTAAATTGTTCTCAGTGCAGCAGTGGGCAGGAAAAATCATAAGAAAGCTGTGTGAGGATCAGGGCTGAGGTGGTGCTGGAGGGAGCACTGATTCATATCCTGAATTGGAGGAGAGAGACAAGAGCAATAGGGAAAGGGATGGGGACAGTGGTGCAGACGGTGAAAACACTGTTTCCCAAAAATCCATCATCAGTTGCTCTTCTGCCCTATTAACTGATTTCTCTTGCTTTGCCTTTGCTTTCACTAGCAACTTTGAGCTAGATTTAAAGTCCTCTACAGGTAACAAAAGGGTTTTTTCCTTCTTTGCTAGTCTTTGTGTCTGAGTCCTAAGGGAGGGACTAGGTATTTTTTGTCTTCTGCCTGCAGCATCTAACTTGCTCTTCTGAACAAGTTTGATTCAGTGCCTGAGGGTCAATTCAGTCTTCCTGCCAAAAAGCCCACTGAAGCCAGCGGTGGGTGGACTTTTCTGATGAACGGTTTGCTTTGAGAAAGATGCAAGTTTGGTCTTTCCAAATGTATTTGTAATTTAGAGTTGAATTTGGTAAGTAACAGTGATGAACTAAAACACACAAAAAATATTATTGAAGTGTTTTCCTCCAACATTTGCAAAACAAACAGCCTTGATTTTCTAGTGCTAGATTGCTAAGAGTCCCAGAAGCATGGTTTGTGGGTCTTGCAAGGGCAGAAAGGCAATCACCACCCTCACCGTGAGGCTGAGGATGTGAGACCCCTTGGGTTTGAACTGCTTTCCTTCTTGATTTAGAGCAGAGACCTGAGCTATGCTCTTGCTCTCAGAAACGTGCCTTCCTTGCTGATTTGCAGAACATACCACCACAGGTGCTTTTCACTCTTCCCGCCGAAGCTGTTTTGCTTCGTGTAAGCAGTTAAACACTCGCTGGGCTGACAGGAGAAATTCCATCGCTGGTGTTTAAAAACCTCAGTGCTGTTTCTGGGCTTTCCCTTGCTTCTGCCAACTTACGAAGTGGAGAGGTGGTGCCTGTGAGAACGACTGATGCAGTCTGGCTGACGGCTGGAGGGAAGGCTTGCCCCAGGTGCCTGGTCAGGCTGGTGAAATTTTGCATCCCTGACCTGTGCTGGAGACAGGCTGTGTAAATATCCCACTCACCAGGCATGAGGGCATGAGGGCATGTACTGCTTCTTGCCTGTTTTGTGAATCTGGGTCTATGTTTCAAACAATGATCCCCTTAAACGACAGATATTGATGGCCAAGCACTCCCTCCAGTTAATTACAGGTCAATAGAAAGTTATTATGATGCAATCCTGAGAGTGGTTATTTTTCATTTGGTTCCTTAGCTGAAGCAGTGCCTCCGAGGCTGAGGAGTGTTCCTTTAGTTTAGGAGGCTTTCAGTTCCTGTAAGGAGATGGATATTACTATCGGAAGGGAAATGGAGACATTAAATGAGGTCAAGGTGACTGCACATAAGCATTAGATAATATGTTAATTTAAAATGATGAATGAGATAGTTAAAGTATTTTAATGGTAAATGACAGCACAGACACGGCGTGTCCCTTGTAGCATGGGGCCTGTGAAACTGTGGGAATATTGCTGGCAGCCTGGGTGCGGGGAAGGTACGAGGGGGAGGAGCAGGTCCACAGAGAAGAGGAGCTTTTTAACACCCAATGCAAAGAGGTGAAATTCCAGCTGCCCTTGTACAAACCAATGTGGGCTAGGTGGGGGAGGAAGCCACCAGCTAGAAAAAAGGGGGAATTTCACAAAACAAGTGGCAAAAGACAAAGCTAAAAAGTAATAGTTATGTATATGTTTTTAAAACATAATGGCTCAGTTAACTGACAACAGCTGGGAAGACTGGATGCGAACAATTTTCTCTCCAATGTCCGTTTGTGATGAATACTTAAGAAGAAATTATGCAAGCTAATGATAGTTACAGAAGCGTGACTTGTATTTAAGAGAGCTAGTGCTTGGACGTCAGAGGTAGGAAACCAGTGCTCTGAAATATTAGGTACGTGACTGTTTTATGATAACAACTGTAGAGTCTGATTCTGCAAACCCTAAGCCGTGTGAGAGTGGGACTACTCTCCTGAACACAATATATTATATGAGTACAGGAATATAGATTTAGCATGTAAATGTTAGATCTCCATTTTGGTTTTAAACTGTGGAAATATACAGAGAAAAGGCATGCACATCTTGGGGCAGAAATAATGATTGTGTTTTGCTGCAATAAAAATAATTTTTTTCCTTTTATATCTGTAGCTTCATGAGGTTTCATTAAAAAAATCAAAATCCTGTTTGTTGTCAAAGATAGTTTTTAACTTTCCTTTTTAAAATCTATTCAGAAAACCCTATGCCACAGAAGATGGAACACATTAAAGAAAGTCAGCCTTTCTCTTTTCCTTTCCCTCCCTCTCTTTTTTTTTAAAGAAGTAACTTAAAATATGTGTGCTGTGTAAGAACGTGTGCTGAAGTTTCACGTTTCAGGTAATCTCCTTTAAAATAATGGGAGTCTAGATTGCATCAGTTAGTTTAAAAACTGCTATGCTATTGGTAGGGACAAAATGGGATTAGAGCCAAAATTTGACTGCATTACTGCCAAAGTCTGTATCAGATTTAAGACACATGCTTCCGCAAGCTTCCATGAAGGTTGTGAAAAAACTTTTAATACAGAGTTGGATTACAGCTCTCGAGCTCAAAACATTGGCCATTACACTACCATCTTAAAAGGCTGCTGTAACACGGAGCACGGAATAGAGCTGATTTCTGACATTTTCTGGACCACAGATGGATTGTGAATGCCTCTTTGTGCCTTGATGGAAGATATATTAACTTCAGTAACTGGAATCCATACCTGATCACTTGTGAGCGTGTATGTGTATACATACAGAGAGAGATATATATATATATTTAAACCCTTATCATGACTTTCTTTCAAGTGTATCTAAAATCTGCTCTAAGAAATGACATTCTTTAGATGAGCTTACAATTGTTTTGAGCAGTAAAGAGCCAGATATTTACTCTCATATGTTGGAATCCTTTGTGAGTTTATAAGAGGAATTCTGGAAGCCTTTCTTTTCTGTATTGCTGATAGAGAAATGCATTTCGAAACAGACGCCTCTAGCTGTATGACGACGACTGCGTAGTAACCTGTGGATTTTAAACATCAGAATGTACAAACCGTGGGCAACTGTGCATATTTTCATAGTTTCTTTCCTACATCTGCTGCAAGGATCTGACTATGAGAATGGATCTGTGAAGGTAGGTGATCTTTATTTACTGTCATTCCTAATAACCCAAATTGCCAGGATTACATACATTTAATGTGCAAGGTGGTGGTCTTTTTGCTGTTTTGGTGCTTGGGGTTTTTTTCGTGATGGTTTAGTTGCACAGATGCTTAGCAGCCATAGAGGAAAGAGAATCTATAAAGAAGTTAAATCTATATTTGCTGTTTAATATTTTATGTCTTTTTACTAGTTATTTTTAAGTACTTGTATACTTTGTTCTTAAGTTAAACTTTTAGTGTCGGTCATGCAAAATAAAAGCACATCTAAACAAAAATGCAAGTCAGAGCATTTAGAATACTTGTTAAATACACTTTTTTATTTCAGGTATTTATAATTGCAGGAATTAGTATCCTGGTATTGAAAATTTTCCTCTAAAAACACGTGTTCATCAGTTGTTCACTTGTTTGCCAGAAATCAGATAGATGTTTTTCTTTTGTTTTATTAGGAGATGTTATCCAGGACTTAAAAATAAGCAGCAACTAGTAATAATAGAGCACATTGCCTGGGAATTAACCTTTCTTCTGAATATAATGCAACAAAATTTAAGCTGAAGCCTCACCTGGAGAGTAGGATTTTTCAGATCTGACTTTCTGAGACAATGTGAGAACATCCAGGACAATCGTTTAGAAAAATCAGAACAAAAACTGGAACAAGCTTCTACATGCGCAGTGTGTCCAAAAATGATTAATTCGGTGTGTGGTCCAGAACAAATTATTTGTTTTTCACTAAGAGAGCAAAACAAGCTAATACTTTTGTTTTCAGTTCAGAAAACCTCCTGCTTGCAAGAGATGACCACACACTAGTCTGTGAACTGCACTGCATGCTGACCTGTGTTTTAGAAAAGAAATGCTAGGTTATGTGCTTAATTGCAGGCTGCTGTTGCCAGCACACGAAGTTAGCAGCGGTGAGTGATGTGTGCCTCAGGATGACTAATGACTAACTCCTTTGCCTGCTCACCATTCACAAGCTTCTAATTTATAACCTCAGCAATCAGTTCTTTGAAGGCATTAGGACCAGACTAATCAGTCTTGTATATATTACCTTTATGCACTGCATGACAAATCACTGGTTTCTTACATGTAGGAATCACTTTATTTAAACCAGAAAGTGCTTTCTAATATAGAATACTAACCGTTGTATAATTGGCAGCGATGATAATTCTGTCCTCACGTGGGCCACAAGTTTATTCAGCATAATAGTAAACCACTAGTTAGCCCTTTAATTAAATTTTGAAACCATATCCACTTCGCCTAGAATAAATGCAAGAGCTCTTCTTGCTAATTTAAACTGGTTTATCGTTTATTCACTGTAATAGGTTTGTCCATCCAACATATGTACATCTGCAATTTTTGTCATTGAAGTTTGGCTACTGCTCTCAAGCAGCCAGCTTAGCCACAGGGTACTGCACGTAGTAACAAATCACTGTTAGTTTCCAAGATTATCCTGAAGGTATCGTGTAGAACACACTAAAAAGGGCTGTTGGCTGCTGATTGCCACAAGGAAAAGACTGGTTTTCCGCTTGTTCTGGCTCTTTCTGTGCAGACAGAGATTTTTGGCTAAGCTGTTGATTATTTTTCTTTTAATGTTTTACATAGTATGTTAGATTTCTGGGTTGTTTTGGCATGTATGACCTGTGGGCTTTTGTGTGTGTACGTATGTGGATATACCCCACAAAATGTCCTTCATGTTACAGTGTTTGATGGTACACAGGGTTATGCCTATTCTTACCGATTGTACCTCAAATTGAATTTGCAGAACATGGAAATGACGTATAGCATTCACCTACCACGCCTTATTTTTTTTAAAGTTCTTTAAGATCAATGGCAGTACTGCCTGGATAAAAGCCACAAGGTCAGGATGCAGGTAATATGCAATGAATGAGACCCAAGGAGTGTTAACCACCAGCAACCTGCTCTTCCCCCATTATATGAGTTCAAGTAGCTGAGCTCTGCCCAGGACACCTGAAGTTTTAAACCTGTCGATGGTTTAAACCATCAAGTGGTGTCAGTGTGGTATCATGCGATAGAGTTTCGGGGGGCTAAGGATTTAAATACTCTCTTATCCCCCTTCCGCAAATATCCTAATTAATGCCGTGAATGTTAAAATGCTTATGTACAAGCTGCCGTGATTCAGCAAGTATCTCCGTTGTGTTCGGCTTTTCCCAACCCTTCAGAAACGCCATTCTCTTCTGGGTACAGGAGTCCCTTTTCCCCCCATGTGCACACCAGGGCCGGTTGTCCCCTGCCCGTCAGGCCCAGCTCCTCCTTCCTCTCTCCATTCCTGACCTGTTCCAGTCCCAGCATTTGACCCGTGTTCCCTTACCTCCAGGACTCAGGGTCTCGGTTTCCCTACTGGGCTCCCGTTCATGCTCTCCGTGTGCTGCCCTCCTTCCCACTCGCTTCCTCCTGGGTGGGGATGTCCTGCTTCTCTCTCAGGCCCTCAGGAGGTCTGTCCCAGTTCCTCAAAGACAGCCCTACTGGCCCCTTTTGCTTTCCAGTCATGTCTGCCCATGGTCCGCCCTTCCCTCCCCCATCCCTAGCTTCTCGCTTTGTCTCTGTGGTCACGACTTCCCGGCTTTCCTTTTCCTGACCCCAGTTTCTAGTTCTGGTCTCCCCGGATGCTCTCAGCCTCCTCGGCCAGGTCTTGCCCTCTTCCATCAGTGTTCATCTCCTTCCCCTTCCACAGGCAAATCTGGCAGCTTCCCTTCCCTGGTTGCCTGACCCCTGTGGCCTGAGGGAGAGGAAGGGCAGGTCCTCGGTTCTCAGCCCCATGAGCTGGACCTGCGGTGGCCTGCACACATGTCCTGCTCCGCTCCTGAACGGAGTGGGGACAGCACAGGCCCCATCTGCTGAGCGTCTAGCTGCTAAACCCTGGCAGGTCTCTGCTGTTGCTCTTGGAGGTTTTTACATTTGGGTGGATTTTTGCAGGGATAGCAGTAGACACATCTGGGCCAACAAAGGTTCCTCAGGTGTCAAAACTTCACATCTGTGATCCACAGCTGGGAAACACCAGACGTCTGCAAAGACGAGATTGCCAGAAAATGTTTTTGCACGGATAAAGAAGGAGCTTCATCTTCAACTATGGTCAAGCCATTTTGAGAGAGAAAGCAAAAAATTATTAAAATCGTTTTGAGGCAGACATCTGGCATGGAAAGTTTCAGCCTGAAACATCTAACGTCTGGCAGTGTTATAAACAACTGGAAAACAGTCTCATGATGGGAAGCGGTGGGCAGCCTCAGACTGGGACAGCACAGCCGCGCAGGTGTCAGGCAAGGCTCCTTAGCTGAACTCACGTCAAGGCTGGCAGCAAGCCCTCTGCCTTGCACGCCAGTTGCTTGGTTCAGGATGCCAGCCTGACATACGAAGTCCTCATTGAACAATTAGATTTCCACATGGGTTTTCTGAAGACTGAGCATTATTTTTCTTGTTTTTTCATCAGGAAATGTTTTTAAAATTCCTTGTTGAAATTTTGTCCTGACAGTCTCTTACGTTTTGGAAACCCTCGGCTAGGGAACTGCAAACTTTGCTGCCTCTTTTCCTGTCTCTCCCCCACACATTTTTCCTCTCCTTGAGCAATGACAGACATAGGCTACTTTTTCCAGAATTTTAAAATTAGATGCAAAGAACTATGTCCTATATTCATCAGAGCTGAGGCGAATTTTTTGCCAAGAAAAGCCAATGATCTGTCAGAGCTGCTCCTGCCTTCCAACACTAAAACTGCCTCTCTAATGAGGCTGCAAGGTCTTGATCTCTGAGAATTTGAGTCTCATTGCTCCCTGCCCTATTCTGTCCCTTACGTTATTAATAAAGTGTTAGGGGGAAGGCAAGAGAAAGGGACAACTGGTAATGCCCAAGTTATAACAGACTCACAGCCTTTTCTTTTTGCAGGGGTCTTCTCCCCATGGTGAGCCCTCCTTTGGTGCATCAGAGAGAAACCCGCAGCTGATAGGCCTGAGGAGTATCATTGAACTAGAAATCTGCTTTCTGATCAGAAGACCAAGGGGTTAGTTATGGTTAGCCCTGGAGGTAAACATGGCTGCTCTCTGTTATATGCACTCCTTTTCCGCAGCTGAACCTTTTTTACTTCTGCACTGAACATCGATAGAGCCTTTAGTGGTCATTTTTGCTCTAACAGATCTTCTTAGATTCAACAATCTCGTATTGCCACTGTGAGCTGGACAGAGGTGGAAGCCACTTTCCAAACACAGCTGGTGCATAGTCCCTGTCTGCTGGTGAGTGTGAAACAGCACTTCGCCACGATCCTTGGTCCCTGGACCACCTAAGTGGAGAATGCTTTGCCCCTGGGAAGGCATGGCAATACTGGAGAGCCATCACACCGTGAGCAGAAGGAATTGGGAAGTTCTTTGCATCTCTCCCTTCCTAGAGCCAGCTGCAGTCTGCCTGTCTGTACAACTAAAACAGACAGAGCTCTGCAAAGAAACCTAAGCAGCAGAGCTGGATGTAAGCTTTTGTCTCTGTAATTACAACAGACACTGTTTTTCAGATAGATCTACACAGCTCTCTAATAACTGCTTGCAAATGTTGCTCAGTTTCTAAAAAAGAGAGGTTCTAACAAATAGAGGTTCAGGAGTGGGAAGCCATCAGGGAGGTTGTGAGGAAAGCCAATTTGTTCTGACTTATCTGCTACTGCCTTGACAAGGTACAGTGAAGGCTAAGAGAACAATTCTGTATTGTTGCCATGCCACACGGCATCCGTCCTTGGCTCTTATCAATTTGGAAAGGAAACTACTAACACACTGCTACGTTATCAAGAACAGTTCTCGCTCGTGAGAAATAGCAAAAAAATCTCTCCCAGCTGCTGCTCCAGTCCAGTCCATCTCAGCTCTGACTGTAATGTCTGAGTATAGAGCAGAGCTCTGACAAGTACATCAGGCTGTTCAGATTAATCAGATGCAGCATTTGAGAAATTCATTCTATTAGTCAGCTGTTTGAAATGAAGACAGTGCTAATTAAACTTTGACATCAGTCGTGGCTCACATCTGAATCTGTGAAAACAAAGGAAGGCAGGAAGGCAGGTTCAGAGGGCAGTGGAGCAACTTTCTGTTAATTTGTGGTCACAAGGCAACCAAAACAAGCAATCAGCTCAGGCTCAGTGAGTGTTGCTTGTTTCTGCCTTATGTAGCCTACTTGTGCTTTCTCCCTCACAGGCATTTGCATTGTTTCTAACCACTGATGTGGTGGTATTGATGCAGGCTCCCACAGGAGGCAAACAGAGACATAGCCTGTTTGAAAACAGAAAAAAAAAAGTGGTACAAACTCTGGCTTGGGAGACCTCTGCCGCTGTGTCTGCAAATTTTGTTCTGATCACTGCTGTCCCTACTCCAGACTAGGGCTGAGTAAAGTTTACTTGTGTCTTATCTGCTGTGGACACCATATCAGTATCTGGGAAAAATAAGTAAGGTACACTTGTTGTAGGTGATAACTCATTTATTCTTATTCCCATTAAAAACCTCGTACAGTAGTTTTTATAGTTATCACTAAATGACTGGGATCTTTGTTTCTTTTAGACCTTTCTCTCAGGGCAAGTAAGTCCAGTTAAAAAAATGGCCATTGCTGTTTCTTGGGCTTGGCTTTGAGATGTGGTCCCAGGCTTTGCTGGGGGGAAAAAATGACCCAAGATATTTTGCTGCAGGGAAGTAAACTCAGTATGACACCTTTCCTAAAGAAACCCTTATTCCTTAGGAACTCCTTATTCCTCCCACTATGTGCCAGTCCCTTATCTCCTTCTCTGCCTGCTCCCTACCTCCCCAGCATGTTTCGGAAATCTTCAGAATCCATGTTGGGATTTGGGGAACGGGGACAAAATGCTATGTGCGCCCCACTACAGCGGCAGAGACCCCGTTTGCCCAAGGGAAGACCAAGCAGAATTTGCTCTTTTTTTGATGCCCTTGTGAAAGAGCTCTATATGGGCTTCTGTATCAATGAATAGCAGAACAATTGAGCAGGGTATTTTAGTTGCTCGCATTACGAAAAATTCAGCTTCCTGAAGGACATCTCCATATTTTTTCTCGTTTCCCCCAAATGTGACTTCAAGTGTGCGACCACTCAGCCAGTGGTAGAACGCCATCTAGGGTCCTTGCCGCTTCAGCAGAGTCATACTGAGTACAACAGACGTGCAGTCGAACACATGGGATTTGGCAATCCAATGTAGGCGCCACATGGGTTTGGAAAGGGGTGACTGCTCTCCTTATTATCAGGTTGTCAGGATGGCTTTGTCTGAGGCATGCTTTCAGATGGGAAGCATGCTGGGTTAGTTTTGAGAATTCATTGTCACCGCCTGCAGCAGGTCACTATTTGCGTGCAGTTGGGGAGGGAATTCTATTTGGGTCAGGTTGAATTGCAAAAAAGTTGCATCATGTTACTGTATTGTATGTCACATTGCACATAGAGAATGTGCCATACAAACAGGCAAAACTTTTCACTTTAATTAGCAATGTGACTCAGAAACCACGTTAGGACACTTTCCTGAACGGCTAGGGAAATATTACTTAAGAAAAATCACAATTCCAGGAAAATGTGTGCATGTGATTGGGGTAACATAAGTTCATTCAGTATTGGCAATGGCTTCGCCTTGTGAAGTGACATTTTGAAAACTGGCTGTCCAATTGGCTAGTCACACTGCCAAAACATTTATTAAAGTGTCTTGGGGCAAACCCAGAAAGCAATGAAAGCACTAACTGAAGGAACCTTCATCACATTAAAAAATATTTTCAAGTATTAAAAGAATACATAGTCATCTGATTTCATTCAGGTCTCTGTTACCGTTGGCCATTCTGTTACTGTTGGCTATTCCAAAATCACTGTCCAAATCCCAGCGACTTCCAAAGAATGGACAAATATCAAAAGAAAGTGACTACAGTCTGGGCACGCTCCTTGTAAACACCTATAATATGCTATTTTTGACATGTGTACCCTGTCACAGTGTTAGACTAGCACCTAACATTGTGTATGATGAATTAAGTGCTACGTAATGTTTCTAGCTGTGCTCTGTACTGAGCATCACGGCTGCCTGAACACATCGCAGCAATCAAGATGATACGAAAAAGCATACCAGTAAAGGCTCAGAAAACTTGCTGTAAGACTCCCAAAGCTGTCAGTAGCATTTGGGATATATCAATGAGTTACCACCCTGGACATTTATGACAATCCACCTGTGTCCTTTCACTGACCAAGCAAATATACTTTGCGTGATCACCGTAGGAGGGACCTAAAGGTAAACTCTCAACATAGATGACCAGGCTTGAACAGGAAGAAACTCCATACCATAGTAGATCTACTTTTTTCTTCCATCTGCCCGTCCAGCTCTTCCAACACTGCCGACAAAATGATGCGCAGTGAATGTTGCTACCTTCAAAATCACACTTCAGCTGCTGGGAGGATGTTTCCCACGAGAGCCAAAAGACCCGGCTGTGGGAAGAAATATTTGTTTAATGAGAGTTGTAGTTGATTCTCAAAATATTTGCTGGCTGGAAGAAAAACTCCCTCATTTTGGTGTAAAGATCTAGCTGGCTATATATATAGTTATATATATAGTTATATATATATAGTGTTATATATATAGTATATAGTTGTGAGAGGTATTTTGATAAAATATTATCAGTCTCTGCTTTGGGCATGAAA
>NW_008795041.1:82777-117670 GCF_000699145.1 Aptenodytes forsteri | reverse complement strand
TGCTTTGGACATGAAAAAGAATATGAAATATTCAGAGATTTATACTTTCACAAAGTCTTGTACAATTCTGATGTTTTCAGTTCTTTGCTTTGAATATTTTGGTTTGTTCAAACCAAGAATACAGCAACTAAAATGTCTCGTCTCTGAGGATTTTGATAATGTAAGCATGCTACTAAAGTGCAAGAAGTCTGATTTGTTTGCTGTAGCACCACAAAAGATGTATTCTAGTTCAAAAGGCCATTCAAAATATAAAACAGCTGTTCTCTTGAAGCCATAGGGTAGCTAATAAGATTTACTTGTGAAAACATATCATCTTCAGCTAAAGTAGAAGCTGTTTTGTCACCACCTTGACCACTAAGTTTAGGAAATGGGTAATTAAGTCTCCTGTCTTCACTGGAAGTAAGGCTGGAGTCCAAGGAGACAGACTCCCAAGGCGGGGGGGAGTCTGGAGAAAACTTTTTACCACACTGAACATCAGAGGTGGAGCAGTCTAGAAGTTGCTTCTCCTCCATTTTTGGGTCTTGGTCAGATGATGTACCGACAAGGTTTTAGCAAAAGAGGCCCTCAAACATCACACCTGTAGCAGTGAGAAATGTGGTAGTCTCAGATAAATGTCTCCCTGTCAGCCCCCTGCCCCCTCATACAACACGTGGTCACACTATTAGTTTTACCATTTTATGTTCTTCCCAAACCCACAAGTAACGTATCTGTCAGTCCTTCTTTCTGTGCTCTGGCAATTCTCCACTGCTCTTCTTACAGGACAGGGCTCTATGCAGTTTCTCTTTCAGCAGCCATGACACACAGGACTTCAGGATGAAGTGGTGTGATCACACAGTCACCCTTTCCTGAGAGGATGCATGGCGGAGGCCAACATTCTTTAACTCTTGAGGCATACAGGGCAGAGGTTTCACCTCGGCCGTGGGTGGGGGAAGCAAAAGGTTTTTTTCCCATGCCTGCTCTTCAGTCCTTGAGCTTTTTCTGGGCAAGCAGGCACTGATGAGGGTAGAGAGGTGACCTTCAGGCTGTCCACTCAGAGTACCATTTCCTTCTCCACAGGCACAGCAGGAGTAGCTGTCTGGGCATTACAGCCGGGCGATGCGTGTCTGACACATGCGTGTTTTTGCTGGTGAGAGTTATATGGAGTCTCCCTTCGATGCAGTTGCAGAAAATGCTGTAGTAGTGGGCACAGCTGAAAATATTAGCAGGCAAATCAAGGCATCAATTTTCTGAGGGGGCTTTGGAAAACAAAAAGTGCTGCCCTGGTACTTCACCTCCAAGCCTCAAAACCCCAACTGCTTTGACTACCATATGTCTGATGCAACCCTAGGGTTTCTCAACTGTAACACAGTCCTTGCTGATTTTATATTTGGGGAAAGAATGTTGAGGACATTTTCAACCTCTTAAAGAAGAAATTCAGCCCAGTTGTGTATTTTTTGCTATATACTTGGGCAATACAAAGCTGTACGCTTTCAATACAATTCTCACTGGAGAAAGCACCCTTTTAAAAAAATGACAGCTGGAAATCTGCCTCACAGGACCTAAACTTGTCCCCACCATAAGCAGCATGTCCCTCCAGGTTATTAATGCCGTAACTGCGATGATCAAGTGAACGTTCAGTCTGGATAAGGCAGCGCACTGAGAAAGCCTACACTTTTTTCTAACTATTAGAACAGATTTGCGTATTTGTTTAAACAGTCACCATTTGAAGGTGGAATGAAGTACTGCATGCTCCTGAAACTTCATCCATGCTCCTGATAATGATGGCAAAGACTGTAATAGTCACTGAAAATTCCCATGACAAGCCCATCTGTTTCAGAGAACAGTATTAGTAGGAAGTCAAAATGTCTCATTGGTTTGTCTCTCTGTGGTCATGTTCACTATAATTAAAAAAAGCTTATTTGTGCACTAATAATGCATAGATAATCATGCTTCTAGAAGAGATACAGTTAGGGATGGGACTTCATATATCAGAAGTTCATAGCTGACAGAGAATCAAAATTCTGATTTTATTGGAGCTGTTGTAAAGTAGATGTTCTTTCTCTCAGAAATGAAATACAATGATGATAAAATTAGTGCAAACTAGTATGTGTCAGACGTGGTAGTTAGACACCTCATGCTAGATGTTTATAGGGTGATGCCGTTGCTTGTTGGTAAGGCAGTAAGTCCCTCCTGCAAGCCTGACGTTTTCAAGCTGCAGAAGATTCTCTATTTTATTACCCATTATGCAACACCCCGAAGATACAAGATGCTGTTTTATAGACAATATTTCTTATGATAAAATTTGGCAATGATTGAGCCCCTGCTATCTCAAAATCATGGCCCATCACTCTGAGCAATATTTTTGGTGTTTCCTTGGTACTCCCTTTGGATGAATGCCTTCTTCTGTTTTCTCGTCTTTTACCTTGCTTGTAGACACCAGGTTATGGATCGTCTCTTTATTTTGTGTTTGTACCTGACCCCATACTCCTAGGAGCCACAATAATGCTAAAAACACTACTAATAATGATGAAAATCCTCAAAAGGAGTTCCTCTTACTGCTGAGACTCCACACAAGCTTGTCATCCTCACCAGGAAAATGGTCAAACAAGAGACCTTCAGACACCATGTTGATCTTTGTGTTGGCCTTACAATAGCAGGAGCTGCCCTGTTTTCCTGCCAAGAGAGAACAAGACTTTTCCACAGGAACTGCCTTGCAGTTCCCTGGCCACAGCAGCTCACAATCTGTGTGCTGCGAGCCACAGCATGGCTGGGCAACTACCCCATGGCTTTGGGGCTGGGAATGAAGTGCTTTCCTCTGTCCGGGGAGCAGCCAGTGCTGGCCTGCAGCCAGTCCCAGGTCCTTCAGACCTTGGTACAGTTGTACTTCCTAGTTGTTTATACTTGTGTACCTGAGAAAAATTGACCACTGTCCTTCATTAGTTGCTTGTGCTTTGGATAAAGAGGGTGTATTTCATCTCATTTGACTGCTCTCAGTTGAGTGGGATTCAGGTCACCTAACTACAGCTGAGCTAGTGACCTGCCAACTCCTCCTTCAGCATCAATGGAGAGAAAGAGGCAGTTTGGAGGCACAGTTTATCCAACAGACTTTAGAATGAGATGAGCGTGCACCCAATGGACTTATTTTTCTCTGTAAACTATAATAGGAGTCTCAGATAACTAGTTCATATTCAGTCAGGTGAATGACCCATAGGATGAGATTTTTTTAATTTTTAATGATCGTGTGGTGGCACTCTATCTCTGCAAGATGAGCCCGTAACTATAACCAGCTCATACACTATCATAAAAACACCTTGGGGAATGCATTACGGAAGGAAAGGAGGTTATTTTCAGGTGTAGCATACATAGCAGCAAAGTTCCTTGGTATTTTCATGTGGCAATGAATCATCTACCTAGTATTTAAACTGGTTGGAGTCTAGTTCTGAGAATAGCCTTTGGGCAGCACTGGAATGGGGGAAGTTCAACTTCTGGTTGCGTCAAGTCTTTGTCTTCTACATGACTTCTCTTGAACTGAATGCAGCTGCTACTGCTGCATTAAGCACACAACACTCATAAAGGTTCAAAATGTCCTCACATGCTGCCAGTACTCTTTCTTGATGTCCAAGTGCCCTCACTTTGCGATGAAACTTTCCCCCCAGATTGGTTAATTTTGAAAGATTTAGTCTGAACTTAGCTTAAACCTGTTTGGCCATGTTTGTGATACAATGGCATTAAGAGAATCATCACTCTCTGTTATGCAGCTACAATCTGCTTTCCCTGGCAAGATAAAGCTGTTACCTTCTTTTTATTGCTTAACCGCTGAGAGGATGGATCACAAAACAGTGCAAGGTTATCGAGAGGTTCCTTAATCATTTGTCCTGGCACTAGACGCAGTGATAATGTTGACGATTTCCATTGGTATTTATGCAGTACTTGCCACAACAGTATCTGTGACCCTAACTCAGAAAAACATTCCTTTTCAGAAGAGCTCTTACACGTGTTTAGCTTTAAGCAGACTTTTATGTCCCACTGTGGATAAGGACTGCGAGGCTGGGGCTTAAGGAAAGTATTCATCCATGTAAGCTTTCAGGATGTGTTTCCTGGGTCTGTGGGTGTGCTTGAATACAGAGTTAAATGCAAGCAGGACTTTCCTCAGATTGAGCAAAATAGGGATTTCGATCAACCTTCATTTTTGCCTTCTCATGCACACAAGATATTATTCACCATGCATCTGCTTTCTTAAATAAAAATACTGACAGTTACTGATGGCCTTGAAAAGAATTACTTTTGGGTCCCAGGCATGTATTTGTGCTATAGGTCCTCAAATAAATTTAGGACTTTAGTGGGCCTTTTTTTTACTGTAGTATTCTGCAGATCTTTCCTCCGTTGTTTGAAATACCTCCAGGAGATCCTGAGACACAGCATTAATGCAAAGACCATCTGTGTCAGGCTGGAAAGAGCGGCACATGCAAAAAAAGGGGTTCAGCAAACATGGGTTCTGCTGACTCACTCAGACATCAGTTTGAAAAGGGTAGGGTATTTTTTCTTAGGCAAGAAACCTAGGATTGTCAAGCATGAAGAAAAAGTGCAAACTGCTGAGCTGCAGCACCTGATAGGAGATTGTCAATGCTAATTCTCAAGAAGGGGCCCAGTTTGAACAGTGCAGACTATGTGTGGGATTGTGCATCTGTATGACATGATGCATAAGCCAAATATTTGACTAGCATAAATCAACGGGGTAATGAACTCAGTGTCTGATTTAAGCCAGCGTCCAAGGTGGGAAAGGCCACTGAATGTACCACTGCTTTTTCTCTTGCTCCTTTCCAATGCTAACTACTTTTAGGGTTTTTCTGGCATCTGAGATTGCTAGGAAGAAGATAGATAGCCCATTATGGTTTCTTTTGGAAGGACAAAAGTTGTAATTATCCAAAAATCACAGTGCTAACCCACGTTATCATTTCCTGATGTCAATGATGTTGCTTGTAGCCCAAATAGAGGAAAACAGATATTCCTCTTTGAGTTGAAGAATAGTTTTGGAACACATGAGAGGTCAGTGTTATGAAAAAGATACAACTCCATCTAAATATGTATCCAATTTTTATCTCTGGGTATGGAATCCATTCTTAGACAAGATATTTAGAAAAATGATATTAAGAGCAGCAGTAAACTGAAGAGATAAGAATGAACTACTTAAACCTACTACTTTGATCCTTGTTGTTGATGAGTTCTAAGCAAATGTTTCTTGTAGGCAATAGCATTATGTATTTGTACAGGGTGTACATTTACAGGTACTGAAAGTTTAGGACATTTTGAACTTTCCAGTGATATGGCTCCACAGGTAACTTGTTCATTTTGGGAGCGTGTAAAGGACATTGTCCTGGCCCTTTGCCAATGGCTCCTCCTCTACTTTCTTTCTCTCTCAAGCCTTAATGTATATTTTAAGCTTTCTGGAGCCAGAGATCATCATTTTGCTACCTATGTGAACCACGCCAAGTGCAGTGAATTCCTGCTCCACATCTAGTTTGCAGCCATTACAACCAACAACTACCACAGTGGTGATGGCTCACCCCATCTGACTATTAAAATCTGGGCCAACCTAAGGGAAGTGGAGTGAGGGCATGGCAGGGAGAAAAATGGATGCTCCTCTGCACCAGGAGGCTGAACAGCTCAGCCTGAGGTAGGTCTCGTTAGACTCCCACCTGGCAGAATATGGGGAAAGGAGTAAAAATAAACAACATAAAAGCACAGTGGGATCCAAGCAGTACAAGATAATGAGCGCAGAGTGGAGAATGGGAAGGGAACCTGGAAGGAAGGACTGTAGTTATCGGAGAAAGCCTAAAAAATGGAGGTAGGGGTATCTGAAAAGTGGGAAATAGCATGTGCAGATGACTACAGTCGGGAGAAACAGACAGACGGTGGCTCTGTTCCTCTTGCTTTTTGTGAGGAGCTGGATCTCCCAAAAATGTCAGTGGAGGTTTGACCTCTCTGTGTGCTTCCCCCTGCTCTATGGCTGAGTGGGGAGCTCCCCTCCTGTTCAAATGCTGATTTTAACTGCTGTCCACTAGATATCACTGTGAGAGGGGATAAAGTCCTTGATTATCACGAGGGATAGGTTTGGGATGCTGTTGAACCTAACACCTTCCTCCAATTTCACATTTTGAAACATTTATTCATCTTTCTGTGCAAAGCTGCACTGTTCTAAGTGGGGCTTTTCAGACAGCTGGAGCATGTTTCTCTATACCTAAACAGGGCTTGAATTTAAACTGCAGTACATGAAAGAAGTCTCCACATCTGTGTGGTGCTAGCAGCCCTATGGCACATCATCTATGGTATTATCTCGGACTGTAAGAGGTTCTGTGTTTTCATTTGATGCTGTCCTTTTCAAAACAGGATGACCAGAAATGAATGCTTTGGAAAGATTTCGTGACCACACGTTATTCAGCGCTGCTGGGCTGCAGCAAGCGAGTGGCCGACTGAAGCAGTTCAGTCTGTGGTGTCCGAGGCCGTAGGGCTGTGCCCTGCTGGTGGGGCTGATGCACCTTCCACCTTCTGCTCATTTTTTAAGCTTTTAGTTTTGAGTGCTTTAAAGTTGTGGATAGCTGCCTCTGTGGTCAAAGTGTATAAGGATGATGGACGTCCTTCTAGATGCTGAACACTCTGTGCTCTAGCAAGTGTTTAAAAGAACATTTTAGATAAGAGTATTGTAGTAGTCTCAAAGGAGTCAAAACAAACACATAAGGCGGTGTTCACTGTCCCTGTTTTGGTGCTTAGGTAGATTGGAACAAAATTAGGTGCTTCTCTTCAGATGTTTTATACTCCAGGTAGCTGTGGTGAGATTTGTTTGACCAAAGATGCACCACACAAATACCTCTTGTGATCTGGTGAGCCTGGGCTTGCTGGGCAGCCAGCAGGAAGACTTTCAAGGTGATTTCAAATGAAACGTGTTGTAAAGTGTCTATATTTCTCTGTCTTAGCTATAGAGGGAGCTGAGAGTGACTAACTCACAGACAAAACAGATGTCCACACTGTAAAAACCTACAACTACCTGGGATTCAGCCCTCCCTTAAAATCTAGCAGTGCCTTCTGCTCACCATCTCGCCTAGTGTCAGCAGTGCTCAGAGGGAGAGTCTGCACTTTATCTCAGTGCTGTTGGTGTTACGGGAAAGGGCATCAGGAAGTTTACTGGGTAGGGATTCCTGGGAAGAAGTTATAAAATCAGCTGTAAAATCTGTTCCCTCCAGGAAGATGTGAAATATAAAAAGAAGGAAGACAATTATTCTGGCATTGTGCTGGTAGGCAACTGGCAATCCCATCAAACTGCAGAGCTTGGATAGGTGTTAGGAAACATGGAGAGAGTAGAGGCAACAGATTCACTTCAAGGTTGAATAGCCCAGGCAACACTGAGCAGGGCTGGAGTTGACAGAGAAGTGATAACTCCGTTCCAAGGGCTCTGTGTGAGTTTTGGATAAGCACGGTTTAGTTAATTAGGATACATTTCTGATGACTGCATAGGGAATTCTGTAATGAGCACTGCTCCTTCCATTTCTTTTGACCGTGCTCTTCCAGTTTCCAATATATGAAAAACAGTAAAAGAAGAGAAGGAACAACCTGCACGCATAGGCAGGCTTTGTCAACACCGCTATGATGCACCAATATCAGAGGTACATTTTTTTAATTACCATATTTCAAATCCTATTGGAAATGCATTTTTGGGGTATAAAAATTACTTCTACTACTTGTTCCTCTTTCTATACAATACTAAGTGTGAAGGCATAAAGTCAGTTCATTTCAGTGTATTCAGTCCACATTAAGGAACTTGTATAGCTTTAAAAATAGAAGAATCCTTAAAGCAGTACAAATTCTTGCTTTAGATAAGCCCAGAGACCTTTTCTTACCATAAGGAGGCATGTACACTTTTTCTGTTCTCTTTGATCTTAGGTTTAAAACTTATTTTGCTCACATAATAATCATTAATAAAACCTCTTGATAGTTAAGTGGAAGAAATGGAAAAGCTAGTCCCAAACTTCTGATCCTTACAAGAAGTGCAAGATATGTCTTCCAATTTACAGAATACCATCATCTCATTTTACAGGTTCGCTGTATTTCATTCTAGTTCAGAAGTTTTGGATGCTGATTCAGCTAGAACGTCTTTTTACTGTAAAGAGAGAGAAAAAAGTCTTGTTAATGGTTAATAGAGCTCAATTTTAATATCTTTGGTCCCATTACCACACCAGCACTGGTCCTATACTCGCATGTTTTGTAAGGTCAAGGAGACAGTTTGTGAATGGGAGTGAATATAAGCTGTGGTTCTTAGAACAAATGAGTCTTGACACATTGACCTCAAGCTGAATTTCAGCTTTCCTAGATCAGCAAAATTCTGGGTAGCTTGTTTGTAAAACTATCTTGAAATTCAGTTACTGGTGCTAAGTATTCATATTCCTTCTGACCTATTTGTCCATAAGTATTGAGATGGGCTTTCCAGTTTTCACCACATATGAAATATATGAGAAATCATTCACCTATGAAAACCAGCCATCTCTGTAATGAAACATGGCAGCTTGCTAGAACACAATATAATGTTCTGTATGGGCATAAAAGAAGAGCAAATAACTTATTCTGAGTTAACTACGCAGAGAATTTTAGGTCAGTGGAAGGTAATTACTCAAAAACGAACTTGGCCCATATGTACAGGCTAACATCTGTATCATTGCAAACTAAATGCCACAGATATTTTAATAACAAATAACAGATGCAGTCAGTGCCTGGGTTTCAGATCTCATCTAAAAATGTTCCTCTTATAGGTGACCCTTTCTCCCACCCCTTCCCCAGTCCTATACAGAGCACTCGCTTGCTACCCGTTCAGACTGCAGGCCGCTACAGACCTCGTCGCCAGCTTCATATAATTCAGCTTTGCCTTTAAGGACTGGCATTTTATTTATGAGAGCTGGCAGTGCAGCCTTTTATTTGCAAGTCAAAAAGTACAGTCAACTGCATGACCAGAGAGTACAACTGAGAGCACCAGCCCAGCGCAACACAGCCATTTACAAAGATAACCTTTTACTTGGGTTGGAGGCAATAGTTTTCAGCAGATCTGGTGAGTCAGTGGAAATAAACACTCAATGCCTTGATAAGGCACAAACACAGATGTCGGAAAGCTGCAGCCAAGGAAACCAGTATTGTTACGGGGTGCTGTGCAATATTAAGTTTCTGTTAAACAGGTAAATTTTAAGTGAATAACAACTTTAAACTGATGGGGTAGGCCTTTGTAGGGAGTGTTCTCCCGTGGGAGCAGAAAATGGTCATGTACATCACGCAGGTGGAAAATGCAATGACTGTGCTAACGCTGCTGCACATCCACAGCGCTGAGGCTGGACTTGAGGCTGCTTTGGCTGACTTGGGCATGACCCAAACGGTAGTTGGGATGGGAAATGGCAGATGCATCCTGCACTTTGCAGCACGTTGCACGTTGTGTTTGCCTGCCGTGTGGATGGGCCCTCATACTTAGGGCAGCTTCCAGCTGTATCGCCTGCCCCTGCAGTGACGTCTCATGGTTGGCACCAGAGTTTTGGCACCCGAGGTGGCTTGTTGCAAAGGCACATGGGTTGTGCTCACCAGCTGAACTCATTCAGGTTGTCTATAGGGGTGGCCCGGGATTCATGCTGGCATGGCTGGCCAGAACAGCATGGTTCAGGCACAGCAGCGATGTGATCGGTGTCTGCCAGGTTCCCTGGGGAGCTGGGATATGGCGAGCACAGCACCAGAGTTTTGGCACCCGAGGTGGCTTGTTGCAAAGGCACATGGGTTGTGCTCACCAGCTGAACTCATTCAGGTTGTCTATAGGGGTGGCCCGGGATTCATGCTGGCATGGCTGGCCAGAACAGCATGGTTCAGGCACAGCAGCGATGTGATCGGTGTCTGCCAGGTTCCCTGGGGAGCTGGGATATGGCGAGCACAGCCTGCATTTGTCAAAGAGCTGTAGTGGCTGGGGGGGGGGGGGGGGGGGGGGGGGGGGGGCCCCCCCCCCCATTTTTGTGACAAAAATTGTGTTTGCCTGCCGTGTGGATGGGCCCTCATACTTAGGGCAGCTTCCAGCTGTATCGCCTGCCCCTGCAGTGACGTCTCATGGTTGGCACCAGAGTTTTGGCACCTGAGGTGGCTTGTTGCAAAGGCACATGGGTTGTGCTCACCAGCTGAACTCATTCAGGTTGTCTATAGGGGTGGCCCGGGATTCATGCTGGCATGGCTGGCCAGAACAGCATGGTTCAGGCACAGCAGCGATGTGATCGGTGTCTGCCAGGTTCCCTGGGGAGCTGGGATATGGCGAGCACAGCCTGCATTTGTCAAATAGCTGTAGTGGCTGTGATGGAAAGGGTGAGGAAGTGGGCATCTCCCCTTCCCAATTTATATGGGCACAAATCCTGCAGATCGGTCTGGTGCCGGGCACTGTCAAAGCCCGGGACATCTCTATGTGCTCCTGTTTTCCCAGGTATTCTCAGCTGTCCTCGGTAACGTGCTGCCTTTTTGTACAAGTGCTCCATGTGCTGCACTGGGGACTGGCTGTAAAGGTACTGGCTTTCTGACTTCCCCCTTCCCTTCCAGAGGACGTCCCTGTCAGCATTGGAGCGGTCAGAACAGCAGATCAGGAGAGCATCCAGCCTGGAAGAGCTGCTTCGCATCACTCACTCTGAGGACTGGAAGCTGTGGAAGTGCAGGCTAAAACTGAAAAGTCTGGCCAATTTAGACTCCCGCTCTGCATCACATCGCTCCACCAGATTTGCTGCTGCTTTCTATGATATCGATACACTGAAAGGTAGGTGCAGGTTTGCAGCTGAATGATCTCAGCTTCAGGATCACTGATTCTTAACCAGTAAAGGGTTAAGTACCAGGGGTTTCCTAGAAAACACCCACACTGGAAACAACCAGGCATTCATGGAAAATTACTTTGTATGAAAAAATGTCAGGCAATAGCCTGAGTCTGCCTCCCTGTTTTGTGTCCAAATCAGGCTTATTGTTCTCTGTATACTCTCCAAAGGGAGGATGTATTATGTATGGATTTGTCAGTCCACAGAAAGGAGGGGAAGTCAACGTGCAAAGAACAGGTTGGAATGACTGGCTGAGGGGCTGGCCAGCAACATTGGG
Organism: Aptenodytes forsteri; assembly: GCF_000699145.1. Taxonomy (NCBI): domain Eukaryota; kingdom Metazoa; phylum Chordata; class Aves; order Sphenisciformes; family Spheniscidae; genus Aptenodytes; species Aptenodytes forsteri. Next base: position 106,555 of record NW_008795041.1, on the reverse strand, counting down.
CTAAATCTCAGAATTTGCTTGCAGGCAGAAACAAACGAGCTTTCCTGCAGGCACAGAAATCCCTCTTTTTATTAGGTGTGCTCTGATATAAGGCACTGTATCAGCAGCAGTGTCTGGGTGGGAATTGCAGAGGAAGGAGATACTGCCCTAATCCCAATCTATTTGAGGAAGTCTCTCTGGAGAGAAGTAGTAGATCTTGAAAGAATCAACCAACACCTGAATGCGGGAAAATACAATCTATTGCCTCACCTGGAGCAAAAGTGAATACTATTCCTTGTAGGTGAGAGACTCAAGAGGCATTATATGTTCATTGATGTAAAATAAAGGATCAGTTACTATACTTTGGTCTAGCAAATGGATATCCTACAGCAAAACTACACTGTAGCCTGACAAAGGACAGACTGAGCTATTCTTTTTTGTTCAGTCTGTACCCTGAAGCGATATGATCGCATCACTTTCCTTTTGGGAAATCAGATATTGCTCATCCTGTTCCAATACCACTTTTTCAATAACCACAGCCACATTTGCACACCATTACTCAGCTAAATTATGGCTGAGCAAAGGCCTTAATTTCCTTCTCTGAGCCACAGCACAGAAATGCAGACGAGTGCCCGTCTGAAAAGGGTTTTCATATGACAGGCATGGTTTTAAACTTCTCATAGAAATTTTGTACAGAAAAAAATAATCCAATATACACTGGAAGAACAATTAAGAGGGCTTTAATTAATGATACACATTTTGTTTGCTCACCTTTACAAGCCCAGGAGTCCATAGAGCTGTTATTAGAAGTAGTACCCAGTGTCAAATGCTGTAATTCTCTAGTCACTATTGCTCGTTTAGTGAGCACCAGCATTTCTGAAAAATTAAAATATTCCTTTTGTCAATACAGCGAGACAACAGAGGATGTTGTCGTCAAGCGTTACTGAGGCAGTGCATACTGCAATGGGCTTTTTTTCAATGGCAGAATAATGCAACTGTTCAGGTAATAAAGTCAGATGACCATAGTCATACAGATACAATTTTCTTATAATTGCTTGGAACAGCTGTTAGGTCATTTCCTACTTTTCCTTTAAAAGTCTAACTCTAGACACAGAGATGTCATCTTTCTCATTCAAAGTCAAGCCACTGAAATTTAAGTTTAAAAAAGCCTATTGGGTCATCTTCTCCATTCTTCCATCCAAAGTGGAATTATCCCAGGACAGAAACTACTTTTGTTCTAATCTCTTAATATGCTCAAGGTACTAAACCTCCTTTAAAAAAAAACAAGCCTATAAACACGTATTTCTTTCCCACACCCTTTCCAGTCATTAAGCATTGATCTTTTTGCCAAGGGAATCTGTTTTGTTTTAATAAAGTGTTTTGACGAGAAGGCTGGGTCAAGGCTCCTCATTGTTTCACTGCTAGACCATCTTCCACAGCACCCCAAACTCCAGCAGGGCGAATTCAGGACTTTATTCCTCCTTTCTAGAGCTTTAATGATGAATCCACCGAAAGTTCGTGTCACCCCATCTAACCCCAGCCTCCCCCGAGCAGCTCAGCTCACCCAGGACTGCAGCGCTTTCAAGCTGGAGTCTGTATCGGAGCCAAATTTCTCAGCAGGCGCCCTGCACTTGCTCATGGAAAAGATCAGGGTGACCACGGTGCTTCTGAACAAAATGTGACACCTGCTTCTTTGACCGCCCCTTCCTATAACAGCCCTTCTGCTAAAGGAGTGGTTAATAAAGTGAGGATGTGTGCAGTTGGAAAGGTCATCACTGCTTACACTCATTGAAGTGACATCTGAAGTGATTACATGCACATACCTTAATGAGTTTGGCAAACACTTTATTTTCTATTTTAAGGCCTAGGATTAGATTGCTGTTTTGATAGACTAACATTGCTCTAGAAAATTCTATTGATTTTAGTGATTCTTCTCTTAATTTATGCTGTAAAATCAGAATCCGGACTCCAAGCTCTTATTTCTTGTACTTTTTGCATGACTGGAAAGTGGAGTGAATCAACTCTGGGGAAGGACTTTGCAGGAATAAACAAACTGATTTAAATATACACAGTCAGTTAAAAAAAAATAAAAATAATAAAAGGAAAGTCAGGTAGGAAAGAGAGAAATAAATGCTCATCTGAAGACAAAGTATAGCATCTAGATTAAAAGTCTTCCAGATTTTTTTTTTTTTTCCCCAGCACTTCCCTGTAAATGTATGCACCGCTTGCACAATCGTAGGGAGGTGGACAGCATTGGAAGGGAGAGAGCAATTTTCTTAACAGTATAGAAGTTGCTTTTGATCTTTCAGAAGCCTGCTGGAGGGGGGCAGACAGGAAAAATGTTTTTCATAATTTTAAGAAGGACTTAAAGCATAAGCATTGATGACTCTTGAGTAATTCATCTGAAGACAAAGTATTTCATCTAGATTAAAAGTCTTCCAGATTTTTTTTTTTTTTCCCCAGCACTTCCCTGTAAATGTATGCACCGCTTGCACAATCGTAGGGAGGTGGACAGCATTGGAAGGGAGAGAGCAATTTTCTTAACAGTATAGAAGTTGCTTTTGATCTTTCAGAAGCCTGCTGGAGGGGGGCAGACAGGAAAAATGTTTTTCATAATTTTAAGAAGGACTTAAAGCATAAGCATTGATGACTCTTGAGTAATTCCGTAACTTGAATCAGGTAAGAAGAAGCCAAAAAAAGCAGGGCCACCTCTTAACAAGACTCGAGATAATATCATGTAAATGTCACTGCTTTCTCCTTCTGGTTCAGTCAGTTAATGCATTATTCCTTCTCGCAATCAGAATTTGACAGATCAGTCTAAAATAAATTACTAGTCGACAACAATTCAGTATTTGAAAGATGTCACAGTGTTTTGAATAGATAAATCATTCTTGAATTCATATTCCTGTTATTCAAACTCGAACCCCGACCCCCTGAGGGTACTGAGGTGTGAGTGTGTTTGTCTTGGATTTCATTAGACATTTTGGAAACGGTGCTCGCTGGCTGACATCCAGTAGGAGTATTAATACCCTCTGACCAGAATCTGTTAATCATTAATGTGCTTTTGCAGTCAGGCCCAGGCTCTACCGAGTCCGCAGTGGGGTACATGTGAAGAGAGGATAAAATGACAATAAGGAGGTCTACCCTGGAGAAAAGGAGGACAGGGCGTGGGCCAGCTTTGTCAGGCAGAGGCCGTGGAGCTGACTCTCGGCTGGGAGAAATCGATGCAGCTCTACTTAACCCACTGGAATTACAGAGATTTTGGTCATCCGCGTTGAAAGCTAAAGGCATATAAATGCAATGACCTCTCTGCCAGTGCAGCTGGTGTAAGTTACTGGGATAATTTTGCACTTAGACTATCTCTGGTCCTTAGATAGATCCAAGTAAGTGCAAATCGATCCAAGTAAGTACAAATGGCCTGCCAGCACTTAATTTTTATTTACATAATGCTTCTGCCTCACTAATCAGAGGTTTAACTTTGCCATGATTGCTCATAAAAATGGTGTTTTCTCCAGTGATAGATGAGGAATGGCAAAAGACTCAATGTGTGCCAAGGGAAACCTGTGTGGAAGTTGCCAAGGAGCTGGGTACAACAACCAACAAATTCTTCAAGCCTCCCTGCGTGAACGTGTTCAGATGCGGAGGCTGCTGCAACGAGGAGAGTCTGAGCTGCATGAATACAAGTACAACTTACGTGTCGAAAACGGTAAATGAGGCTATTCATCTGCTTTCTTTTTACGCTGGCTCTCCAAGAAGGGAGGGGAAAGAGGATGTTTTGTCTCTGAGATCCTGTTATGAAAAATCTGTCTGCACTATCATAACAAACAGAAGAATTAATTTTTTATCCATGCGGAGTGAATGCAGGCATGTGCAATAACATTTTACATTCATGTTGCATTATTAAAAATGGCTATATATGCATGGAGATGGAAAATCAGGCCCTGAGAAAGTGACTGCAGGCTTATGTGATGTTAAGGTGTTTAATCTTTCACTAATGTATTGTTACTTGGACCTGAGACCTCTTGAGAGTGTTGGCTCGCAGGAATCCTCTGCACCAAAGGTTTAAGAGAAACTCCAGGAAATTTTGTTGTGTGAGGCCAGGAGTCCGAGAGCTGCATTTTCAAAATTGCTGTCAGTGCCAAAAAGGCTGGCTAATAATTTTGGATATGCAGTTTTGTGAGCCTAAAAAGGGGACATTTTCAACAGGAGAGGACAGATGCTTTCAATTTGAACGCCTCAGGTTCCGAATGTCCCAAATCACAAGTCACTTCGGAAAAGAAAGGCTTAAACCAGTGGCCAATTACTGCTTAGGTGCACCAGGCGACAAATACCCGGTTTTAATGACCAGTGCCAACCAGTGACCATAAAGAGAGTATCCAGAGAGCTTCTTTCTGTAGACTCCCTCTAGTGTCTATGTACAGAGATACCTTGCTCCGGTGGGTGACTGAGCAGAGCTCCAAGTTTAGTACTTTCAATCAGCTCTACAGATGAAACCATCTGTGTTCATACCTACAGAAGGAGCACAGGAGACTGGTCCTCCCTGATTAATCTTCACCCTGTGCACCCCTACTTATAGTTGATAAAACCTTTTGACTTGGAGTAATATATTAAATTCTAGTTATGAAAAAGGGTTTTCTTTAAATCAGAACAAAGATTGAGGGCAGTTGTTTTAAAAAGAAAATTGAAATCTTCATGGGGAGCAGGTCTGATTCACTTCTGTATTTGTTTCAGGTTTGTTGGAATTACATTCCACTGTGTCTGGCTGTACTGGAATATAGCTGGAGTAAAATAAATCAGGGCCCGTCCTTCTTGCGTCAATGTTCATTAATTGCTTTCATTCCACACCAGAAGGAGAAAGCTGTTATGAGCTGTTGGCCACACACAAAAGACATCCGATCAGCTCAGGGAGCTAGGTCAGGCTAAAAAGTATTTATTTATTTGTATATTTTTGGAGCAGCAGTTCATAAGTTTGTTGAAAATCTGCAGTTTTGCAGAGTATAACATTCCTTTAGCGTCCTTCAAAATAAAGATTCCCTCAAAAGCCCCCAGCTAAATTCCACTCCTGGATACACCACCATCAGTCCAGATTTACTCCTCTAAACTTAATGGAATTACTCCCGTATTAGTGAGAGCATTTTTTTTCCCTTGGTATAAAATATCCACTGAAGGGTATTCATGCCACCTAAAGTTAGACACTGCGACGCCTAAATTTAAATGTCTAAGCAGTCAGGCTTAGGAATACTTCTCAGCCTGTGCATGTGGATGCAGCATTAAGCCAAGACATGCTGGCATGCGAAGACATACCCTATGCTTTGGCTTCCCTGGGAAGGAGAGGGGGTGTGGGTCACTTCAACAGCTCCTGTATGTAGCTGCCCAAGGAACCAGGGCTTCCACAAGGCTAATCAGGGAACACCCTAAACAATTTGGATGCACTGAAGGTAGGCTGCTTTGTTCCTTAGGCTCCTGCTATAGTCAAGAGAGAGATGTTTCCAGGATGATGCCCTGCAGGAACCCAACTGAAGCGGAATGAACTCTCCTCTGTTTACTCCTGTTTCTTCCCTCTCTGAGGAGGCTGTGGGGGTTAAGTTAGGCCCCTAAAGATGCATGCTGTGACTATACCCTAGGACAGTTAAATAGCTGTCACCATAAGTGGATGAGATTCAACCGATGTTATAATTGAGAACAGTTTCCGACACCTGTATCTTTTCCATTTGGCCCTAGCACCCAGAAGAGGCTTTTGAGTGTGTTTCCAAATAATTTTGAATGATCTTGGGTGTTTAATAGCTGGTAATACAGCACTGGGACCAGCATTTTGGCAAGTTCCTATCTTGGGGGGCATTGCTTACTCTTCAAAACCCTCAGTGCCCACCTGCTCATTTATACCTATGGTATCTATCTCTAGAAAAGAGCAAGGGTGGGGAAAATGGTGGCAAAGGATAACAGATTCTGATTTAAAGCTCCAAATATTAACTGCATAATGGAAACTGAAAAAATAAATGTTATTTCACCCACCTAGCTCTTTGAGATCTCGGTTCCCTTGACAAGTGTTCCTGAGCCCGTGCCAATCAAAATTGCCAATCACACAGGCTGCAAGTGTCTATCAAATACCCAGCGTCATCAGTACGCCATCATACGAAGATCTGTCCAGTACCCAGAAGAAGATGGGTAAGCTCCCTCATTTACAAACTTCTACACATGTGCAGTCCGAAGTATGAAAATTATTTTGTTCGGGTTTGGTCATTACAATGGTCCCGTCACTTTCTGTTATGCCAACAGTTTTTCCAAATAACTTGATTATCACTCAGGGTTAGAAAGCTTCAACTAAACCTACTGAATGGACACCAGAATGGTGTGAATGGGTGAATGGACCACCAAATTATAAGTACACACTAGAATTCAACAAAGAGCAGGCTAGGCTAGTTCAGCAGGATCTGAAGTCATTAAGACACTTAGGTGCTTGAGCGGGGACTCAAAGTGCACATATTAGCCCTACGCTCCACTGGAGCTATTTGGGTATTTGTGCATAGACTTTTTCAACCTGACACGAGCAACTCTGCTTGCACATTATTTAGCCAGGGCACACAGAGTGCTGTGCTCAAGCTAAAGCCCTCTGCCATACCTCATGGCACATTGGGTCAGAAGCAGCGCGAACTGTGGCTTTGCACTTTCCGGTCCAGTCCTGGTTTGCCTCTGTCAGGCTCATTGGCTGGAGAAAAGTGGTCTCACATGTAACTCCAAAATATGGTATAAAATACCTGTAGTCCTGATGAGAACAGGCTACATTAATTTAACAAAGACTCTAGAAGCACAGCCAGCTTGAGTGACTCTTTTGAAGTTAGCTCAGATGCCTCCGTCTAACCTTGCATGTAGGCTTGCCCTCATAACTGCCCCAGTTAGCCATCTGGGCTGGGGGAGAGGTGGCATTTCAGCAAAGCCACTCCAGCCCTCAGTTAGCCTGCTGGCCACTCTGAATCCCCTTCCTACGCAAATGCAGAAGAACCTCAGCCTTCTTCCAGTTTGTGAGTTCCCCTCCCAGAGCCAAGCGCCTGAAAGTCAAACTGGCCCCTCTGACCCTGCAAACAGTCCACTGTACATCCTTAAGCACGAGCAAATTTAAACTGGAGCTGCACTTCCTGGCAGCATGGCAAAATTGAATACAGTTACATAGCATGAATACTGTAAGACAAAGACTACCCTGGGTGGGGTAGAGCTGCTTTATGGAAAAATGGAGCTGAGAAATTGTAGCTGTTTCCTAAGGATGTAATCTGAAATAATATGTGCTGTACCTGCTCCTTCTAGTTGCTGGGAGCCAGACAGCTCAGCCCTATCAGCAAAGCCATCCAGTCCCAAGGTTTTCTGTTTGCAGCAGTAATGCACACAGATGAATTACTACCTTCACGTAGTACAAGTGGCAGACCCAGCATAACAGCAGGCTCATTTTGCCAAATGACTACACAGATGCTCCTAATTTTTTTTTTTTTTTAATTCCTATCTTAATTTTTTTTTCTTCTAGATGCCCCTTTACCAACAAACTTTGCCATAATGGATGGATCTGGGATAGTGACAAATGTGAATGTGTTGTAGATGTACAGCACCCCAACAGACGGGAAGGTAAAGATGAAATTACAAACAAACACTTCCGCTTACTATCTCCAGGCTGCTTGTGTTTCATTTAGGTTTTGTCCCATTTTTTCATTGAGAGAGTTATAGTTTTGAGTCCACATCCCTAGATAGACTTGGCTTATGGTGTAGAAACTCACCTGAAAATAAACACTTCTATGTGCTTATCCGCATCTCATGTTTTTTTGCTCGAACGTTTTACTCCCTCTATATTAGCAACCTGAATAGGAAAGTATTAAAAACAGTTAGTGAAGTAGGCACCCTGGATAAATTTTTATTTTATATGGGCCTTAAATTAGGGAAAACTTTTTAACCGTAGAAAAAATTATGCCCTGGAATATATTGCATGGGGAAGGTGCTGAATCTTTATTGTGGGAAATTCTTAAGAACAGACTTAATCAAGGATAACATAGGCAAAATCAGTCCTGTCTATTAGCTGTAGTCAGTGCAAAAGATTCTATGACCTTTCAAAGTATTTGACTACTTTTTATGATAATATTAAGGTATTTAGGAAGCTTTCAAACTGATATGCCATACATACTCAGGAGTATGCACATACACCCATTCAGGTCTGTGAAGGAAATGGAAGAGGGTAAAATTCGTAGAAGTGTACACTACTTCCCTTCTCTCTCTGCTTTTCCTGGAAAACTCTAATCTGTCAAAGAAATTTGCAGGAAATATTCTGGGGGGTAACTGTGTAAGTCTAAAGAGACTTACTAGCAGTAAACATTAAGAGAAGTTAAAATTTCTCCAAGCCCTGTATAAGGTTTTTTAAAAATAGTTTTTCTCAGGAAATTGTACTGGTCAAAAAAACCCTATCATAGCACTAAGAGCAGATGGACACAGAAGGAAGCCTTGCCTTTGTGGTTTAACCTACATGCAGCAAGCAAAAGAATAAACTATCCCAAGGCAACAATAAAAGCAAGCTGGCAAGCAATTCCTAGACTAGCAAGCTAAAATAAAATTAAATAACCTCATAAACTGGTCTGTTGATTACAGTCTCCTAATGTTAATAAGCAAAGGATCAGTTGCATAGTGGTTTCTGTAGGATCTGCTCTCACTCTGGATCAGACCATCTGACCATCAGGTTAGGTAGTTAAGCCCAAGTTAGACTTTTCACTCAAGAAAGGATTAGTACTCTCTATTTCAGAGTAAGTCCAAAGGACTGTGAATAGCTAGAGTGCTCTCAACTCTTAGCCTTTTGTAAGGTCAGCTTGGAGCATTAGAATTTGTGGCTTGTTGAATTACAGCTTTTGTTGACATAGACTCAATATTTCCTCAGATAAAATATCATTCTCTGAAGTACATTGTGTTTGGCAGTGGCCGGGACAAAATAACTTAAAATCTGTCTGAGGTTGAAACAAAGTGAGACCGAAAACAGTCTACGCCAATTCACACATGCCAAGCTTTATCACCCCAAGGAAGGGGTTTGTCTTCCAAGAATTTGGGGCAGATTCCTTCCTCCCTTCCAATAGGACTTGGGTTTTATTCTCTGGATATTGGTTTTCCAGCATTAAGTAAATAATAATGAAGGTTTCTTTCAAGTAATGTGCAAGTCTTTTCTGGCCACTGAGAGGCTGCAGAGGTCGCAGACGCAGGTTACATTCCACATTCCGTAGGTTAAATCCAAGAGCTAATTGTAAAACTACAGGAAATTACCTTCCCAATGACACATTATATGCCATGACCTTTAAGCGGGGATGTGCTGCTAGCATTTTAATAAAGCTTTCACAAAATGTGTTCCCTTTTTGCTAGGATTAGCCTCATATTGTACTCCAGATGTGTATTTTGAGAGAAGATAGATGAGGTACCAGACAGTGCGCCCACTTGGCTGGGGTTTTGTTTCTGAAACAAAGTATTTTCTTCTATCTTTAACTGACAAGTGTGCATATGCTCCTTATTGAAGCGCCAGACCAGCTCGTACCTTACTAGACATGGCATTACTTTTGCAAAATTTCCACAATATACGGGTAGTGAAGGACATTGAGTGGTGAGTGTGACAGTTTGCATGGATGTGCATTTTTGTCCCGGGTATAGACTAAATCCTATTTGAGATTTTCTTTTTAAAACCTGCTGTCCAGTAAAGATTTGTGCATTCCAAAACCTAATGCTATGCTCTTTTAATGTACAGCCCCAAAATAAAAGTATTTTTGTGCAGGGTTCAACCCACAAGGAACAGCAGTATTACAGTAAGTGAAATAATCAGCCCAATCCTCTCAAGACGTTATAACAGGAATTCTGAAGACTAGAATCTATCAGAGAGTACGTGTGAGTTGTAGTGATTGCAAAGAAAGAGATAGTCTCTTCAAAAGCAGGATTTAGACACATAAAGCTTACCGCTAAAAGATGTATGTGCTATCGCAGGACTCCCTCCTCTTGCTGAGCTGGCTATGTGTGGACAACATATGGAATTTGATGAAGAAAATTGTGAATGCATCTGTAGACAGAAGTGTCCCACAGATTTCTTTCAAAGTAAAGAGAACTGCAGCTGCTATTTGTGTAGGGAAAGCCAGGAGAGCTGTGCTCTGAAACACAAGATATTTCATGCTGACACCTGCAGGTAAGTGTTCCTTGTCATTCAGTGTCTATGCTGCAAGATGTGAATTACCTTGTGTAGATGCTGGAGGTGCAAGTGCTGAATTAGCTAGGAGGTCCACCCAGGATAAAATACCTTGCTGCAGTTAAGGAGATAATAATAGAGGTGGTATTTACAATACTTGCTTCATAGAAGGAGTCTAAGGTTTATTTAATTAACATGTTTTAAAGAAAGCTGGACAAGGATGCTATTCAACTACCAACATTTATTACTTTTTTCCCCCCCTAATCTTAAGGGAATGATGGTTAAAACTGTGCTACTACTGAAATTACTGTGTGGCACAGGGGATTTCCAGTGAGATACTGAGTCTTGGATTTGTAGGTAGGTAGAACCCATCCTGTGTTCTCTGTCACAGCTGAATGCAGACTCACGGACGTCTAGGGAGAAAAGCTCCCTAAGTTGGCACCCACACCATACAGCTTATTCCTTACTCAGTTTGTCCTCAGAGCAAGTGATTTTCTATAGCTAATGTAATTTTGTACACATACAAAGCCACTCAATCAGCTCTGATTCCACTGAGAAGCTGCAAAATCGTTCTGGGGCTGTTGTACCTCATGCATTTCCCTAATCCTTTTGTGTCACTAGTTTTGAGGTTTCTCTGGCAAAACTTTGATAGAAAATACCCTTTTAAAATACTCCTTTTTCATGCATTAGTTTATTTTCAAAATTTCCTTCGCAGAAAGCCTTGGCCACATGTAGAGACCCAGGAGCATGCAGGAGCTCTGTCTGAAAGCTTATGTAAGGACGGTCAGCATCCAGTTTCCCTGGGTACCTTAGGAGAGCTGCAGTTCACTGAATGATCACCCACAGGGTCCATTCTCAGAGGCTTCATAGGCTCATTCATGGAGAAGAAGCTGTGGAAGACATAACCTTTGCATCTTTAGGTTCAGCTTTGTAAATACGGACAAGCATAAAATAGTTGACAAGTATAAAAATTGAATCAGCAGAGCTGAAAGTGAGCATGAGACACTTGGTCATTTATGTCTTTCAGACAGGTGGGAGGGGATCAATGCGATCATTTGTTTACGTGAGTTTGGCTTCTAGAAATTACTATAATCTGGACACAGGACTTTTATGCCAGACTTTCATGCCCAGTATTCTCGGAGGACCAAAGCTGAAGCATCAGGTGAGCTGAGGTGCTTCACAGAATTTGAGGGCAGCACTATAGTGTTACACTATTGATCTTAGAGGTCTTTTCCAACCTTAATGATTCTATGATTCTATGATCCAGTGCTGACACGCTGGATTTCACTGCTCACGAGAAATGAAAGCATTACTTAGGTTGTGACTGTGGACGAATGGGCAACAGCAAGACATGTTGCTGTAGACAAGAACTGTCAGGCAGCAGTCTTGTCTCCCCATGTTGTAGGGTGTCAACACTTTCCCAAACGTTGTCTAGAGAGCATTGCAGGGTTCAGTGATGAAAAAGTTGAGGACTGCGACAGTGAGGAATTACCATATTACAATGCTTCTCTCTTTTTCCTTTTTTCTCCTTTATCAAACAGCTGTGAGGACAAATGTCCATCCCAACCCAGAACATGCCCAACTGCAAAACCAATGTGTTCCAGGCATTGTCGTTGTCCGAAGGAGAAGAGAGGTTCTCATGGGTCCCAAAGCAAAGAATCTCCTTGACTGAGCTTCCCCTATTCTCCGAAAATCCACTGCTTTGCAAAGTAGCTGTCACTGACTTTCAACCAATAGTAAACACGAACATCTTCCACATTAATAGCAGAAGAATGAATCCAGTCTGCATTTATTTATTAGAGTAATCACTAACTGCAGGTGAATCCTCTGGGACTTTGATAATTGTTCTCTAAGGGGTAACAACAACCGATGAATTGCTGGCTGCGTGGAAGAAAGAGCGGAACGTGCCAGTTCAATGTTACGTTAATGGAAGATGACGCTGGTATATTGGTAATAGAGTCACAGTCACCAGCCAGTCTTTCAGAAATTGAGACTAGATAATCTTAGCCTCTGAATCCTTAGCTAATGCAGCTCCTGGGTGAAACTTTCTTCAGAAATTCAGTGTACAGGATTTGGCTTCTAATAGGTTCAGCACTGAGTTATTTGATCTACTGTCCAGCTTTGATTATCATTTTGAGTTTATTGTACAACTACTGTCAGATGTGCCATATTTAAGTGTACATAAGAAAATAAATACATCAGTTATTCGAGTGGTTTTGATTTTTCTCTGTTATTTTAAAACTCTGCCCAACAAAAAGAAAATAAGCAAAAACCCAAAGCCATCTCAAGTACAGCCTTCTTATGTTGTCCCACTGGGACTGGCTTCTGCCCAAACCCAGGTCGAAACAAGGTCACTTGATCCAACGGTTTCCATAAAGAAGAATCATTTTTCCCACGTCTGCCTGACAACCATGTGTGATTTATTTATTTGTTCCTGGTGTAGTGTGATAATCTCCCTAAGGGGATAACAGACACACTAGTACTAACTCTTCAGTGATTTTTGGAAAAGTACGGTTCACTAAAAGATGGTTTTCCTTTTAGCTTACCATGCTATGAAAATATCTCCTTTGCACTGAAATTCCTTTCACCAGTGTGAGGCCTGAGTAACAGCGTTTTAACCAAATCAAGTACAAGGACAGCATTATTTTCTGAGCCGCTGAAGTCTGGACTGAGCCAGTCCAGACAAAATATTGTGAGCAATAATCCTGAACTGGAAGTGATAGTCCTGACGACTGAATCATTTTTTCCTGTTTGCTGAATTCTCCAATTCTACACTGCACTGTGAATGAAGGGAACAGAGCAAATGAAACAACTGCTACATAGTCGGAAAGGTTGACACAACACAGGGAATCGAAAATGGCTTTTTGATGCGCATCTGAGATTTTTTAATATTTATATAGGAAAAAAATAGATTGCTTTAAAATAAAATTAGAGCCCAATCCTGTAAGGTTGATTGAATTGCCGGACAAAGCACCAAACAATTTAACGTGTCTTTTGTCTGAGTAAGGCATTTAGGATTCAACCCTGGACGACTGCTCTGAGCGCTTCCTTAGCTGTCTGTGACCTAGGTCTGTGCAAACATACCAGCAGCAGGCTGTTTTTGTTATCTGTGCTGGGAACTGGGATCCTCTGACCAAGCAACACAGTCTGACCTGTGAGCGTACGGGGTGGATACCCTGCAGCAGGGTTACCTACTGGTCTGCACTGGGCTCCCCTGCTGAGGGTTTTCCTCCAGAGCGCAGGCCACCTGCAACTGGCGTGCACTCTGCATGGACAAGAAGGGGAACGTGACCCCCGTGCAAAACCAGGTGAACCAGCTTGGCAGCAGAAGCACACCCTTACACTTCCCTCGCTCCTCCGAGAGGCTCCAAATTCAGACACGTGTACATGGTGGGTGAAGTCCCTGAGCTATACAAAGGTCCATAAAAGGAATGAACTGCCCCATCACTTCTCACCTAGCTCAGTCGGGGGCACCACGACCTCGTGGTTGGATTGCCGATAGGCTACATCATTAGCACATTCCTCAGAAAGCCAGGGAGCTGCAGAGGCAAACCAGACACTTAACTGGTGGCACCAGAGGTGTATGGAGTAAAAATACACCTTTGTGCAAAACTAGACAACGGTATTTGTAAAGCTAAATTTTGTGGAAAGAGTTTAAGCTTTTGCATTTCCTAGCTTTTCTAAAATTGATGTTTAGCAACTGGAACCCTGTATTAATTATGCCTGAGTCCCGTCAATGTTGATCTGTAGAGGCTTCTGCAGTTTTCTGTCCTGACCAGTGAATATATTAACCTTTTTTTACAAAACAGAACTGCTCCAACCTCAGAGACAAGTAAGTCTGCTTCAACTCCAGAAGGCTCTTAGATAAAGCAGTCACTGAAGGGCCGAAAACCATGTTCAAAAGCTTTTCTTACTGAGGCAGAGAGGGACTTGAACATGAGCCACCTAACCCCCAGGAGAGTGCAATAGCCATCAGGATACCCAGGCTAGAAATGTACCATCGCTGACCACCACCGTGAACCCTGCTCTGAGGTTTTCACACCTTCCTAGACCACTGAAAAACAGACCTGTGCCTGGAGGTTAACTCAGGACTGAAGATCTCAATGGGAAGCAGTGAGATGTTGCCATGTCCACAGGCCGCGTTCAGCCTAAGCCTCTGGGTGAATTTAACGCTCAACCTCAAAATTTTGCGCTTACCTCTTGCAGACCGCTTTGTGAAATGCTTAGGTAAATATTTTTGATAGAAACAGGCTCAAACAACAGCAAATGTGTGATCATCCTGAAGGTCAATGTAAAATTCAGCGTTATTTTCACATTTAATCCCCTACAGGTTCTTTTACCTGTGAGGGATTTCCATTTTGCAGCAGCGATGTGCCAGAAAGCTTGTGAAATCAGAACAGGCCTTAGGCTTACCGTGAAGGTGGAAAAGGAAACTGCTTGTGGTGGCATTCACTAACAAGAGTGGCCTAAGCAGCCAGCACACTTAAATATTTATCTAGTTAATAACTTTCATGCTCCTTAAGAGATTCCTAGCCCTAATTTCCAGGCGGCTTATGAATGGCCTTCTTTGTGCTTCAGATAGGACTGTCAACTCTGGTACACAAAGTTGAAACTCACACTCAAACCTTTGCAGGGTAACAGACTTGGGGGGTGGGGGTGTGTGCACACGTGTGAGTGCGCACACTAACCTCACCCTCTGCTCTTTCCCTCCTGGTGCAGCACAGGACCTCACACAACTCCTTCTCTCTCCAATAACCCACTCATCTGTCACCCAGCTGCCTCTGGCCCACCAGGTCACAAAATGAGGTGGAGGTGAGCACCCACGCTGTGCCAGGGCTGGCAGGGGAAGGGGATGCCTCTGGCCGGTGTCCCGTACTCAAGGACGCCACACACACCAGGACAGCGCTGCAGTCCTGTAGCCTTCCCCTGCAACTCAGTACGACGGATCCATCCCCTCTCGCTTCACCTAACGCACGGCACTGTCCTGGGCAGGAAAGCAGAGACGCCCAAGAGCTCTGAACTGACCAGATTCACACTTACCTGCGCAGGAACATGAAAATATCTTTCCCTAGCCCTACAAACCAATTGCTTGAGTATGAGCATTGGCCGTCCTTCCCCTCCTGTTGGCTCCTGTAGAAGAAAGGCACTTCCACCTTCTGAAGCCTTGACCCACCTACTTTTTGGACTGCACTCGTGCACTACTGTGTTTGCAGCAGGGGATCTTACAGCTTCTTTCCTTTACAATAAATTCCCCTCCCAGCAGATCATCTTTTCCTAAGGCCCTGTGCCAGTCTCTGCATTGCAGGGTGCTGTTCTTTTCCATCCTGCTCCCTGGATGATTAGAAAATGACCAAAGCTAGAGCATATACTGCATATTTGTAACGTTCACTGAAAGACTATGTGGAAAAGCTCAAGAGTTTAAGCACAAGGCTGTAAATGCTGGTGCTGCGTGATGGTCTTCATATCATCTTTTCCTAAGGCCCTGTGCCAGTCTCTGCATTGCAGGGTGCTGTTCTTTTCCATCCTGCTCCCTGGATGATTAGAAAATGACCAAAGCTAGAGCATATACTGCATATTTGTAACGTTCACTAAAAGACTATGTGGAAAAGCTCAAGAGTTTAAGCACAAGGCTGTAAATGCTGTGCTGCGTGAACGTTCACTGAAAGACTATGTGGAAAAGCTCAAGAGTTTAAGCACAAGGCTGTAAATGCTGGTGCTGCGTGATGGTCTTCATTGCCACAGCCCCAAGAAGACCCGGATGTCGCTAACACCGTGGCACAGCCATAAATCCTTTACCTGGAAAACTGTGACTAAAAGGAGGCTCTGGGTGGAGATGGAAACATGAGCAGATAATTAGAATTTGATGAAGATTTATAGAAACTCATAATGTCATTTTATTTGAGAAATTCTGTATTCTTCGATCCATTTAAAAATATTCAGCCAACTTCAAAATAGAAACGCTTTATGTTATCTTTCATATCGATACACCAGCATTTAATAACAGATTTAATATAACAATTCTGAAGACTTACATAAGGTATGTAAAATTCATAGCATACCTGTTTTTTGACTGATGTCGTTAGCTCTTAACCTATGACTAAATGACCTTCTCAGAGGGAAGGTTATTGAGCAGAGGAACGTTCTCTTTGAAGTTTGAAATGCCTTTTATTACTGTGTTCAGCATGACTTGCTTTTTAAACATATGGACATGATTTACAGATTTCATAGCCAGAATAATAATGGTAACTCTCCCTGTTATGGTGTGTCTTAATTTTTATATAGTGAGGGAGGTCTTTAATGTGATATTTGGATTATGGCCTCTACATATTCATGTGTATAATTGGAATGAGAATACTTAAATAATAATTGTTAATTCTAAATAAATGCACATGAAATTTCTAAAAACATCAGTTTTTATGAGTAGCTAGCTTTCACTTGCATGTGCTTTTTGCAGGGAGGGGGCAGGGAAAAAGACTGAATGAGAATAATAGCAAAATATTCACACTACATTTGAAAGAGTCAGGAAATCTTTACCTACTTGCAAAAAATGTACTTGACTTCTAGAAGGACAGAGGTATGTGTGATCTTACAAAATGCCAGTGACACTGAAGAAATCCAAGCAAATCTTGAGAGCACTGCTACCATTTACTTCGAAAGCCATCGTA
The DNA here is from genome assembly GCF_000699145.1 of Aptenodytes forsteri. NCBI lineage: Eukaryota > Metazoa > Chordata > Aves > Sphenisciformes > Spheniscidae > Aptenodytes > Aptenodytes forsteri. The sequence continues at coordinate 89,731 of NW_008795041.1, read as the reverse complement.
TGTCATGTACTGTGACACTGTTTATAGCAAGCATTATTCATAGGAAGGTTGACAGACCATATATAAATCCTGTCATACTCGTATACATTGCAAATGTATAAATCTGTATGTATCCTTTGGGCATCAACTCCAGCTGACTCTTAAGGTCCCTTCCTGTTTTCCAGCCCCAAAAAATGTGACTCTGTTTGGGTTTTTTTTGTTTTCTTGTACCACTGTAAGCCAGGAGTTATGCTATTTAAATCAAGAGTTACTTTGCTTTACAGTAGTGCAAAAAAAGGAAAGGGAAACCTTGAGAACCCAAAACAAAGTTTATGGAAGCTCCTTCAGCTGCCAGTTTCCTTTGTACTTTCTAAATCACCGATAAATGCGTTTCAGCTTTAAAATATCAAAAAGGTTGTTACCTTCTAATTTTGGACTCATGGAGCGAATTGGTCTCTGGAAGTACAAGGTGGTTACCAGGACAAGTGAATCTATGCTTTCATTTATTACACTCTACATTAAAAACCAAACAAGTCAGTTACAAATGATGTACTGCCGTTCGTTTTATTTCTGTCGGACTCCTACACCAGCAGTTACTCAAAAACTTCAATTAAAACTTTCCACTCGGCAGGGGAGAAAGTCTGTTTTAAATTAAGTTAAACGGAAACTGTTCCTTTAGCCAATAAAGCAAAATGAGTACATAAAAGGATGCTGTCAGGGCTTGGTCAGTATTTTGACTTCTATGCCATTAACACCCTTCTTTGTTTGCACTTTTATCATACTTTACAATATTACCCAATGTGAAAGGTCCTCCAGGTTGAGAGCATTGAGGACCCATGACTTAGCATGAACTGCTTCATTTCTTAAACATCAACAGCTACATTTAAACTGTTTACGGCTGAATAATCAATGATTTAATTCTAGCCTGCATTAGTATACACTATATATTTAAAAATGTAACAGTGGTTGTATAAAAAGTATCCAGTTATTGAGTGTGATTAAAAATTAAGTGACAAGAAAAGAAGGTAACAACATAGGAAACATTCCACCTAGTCTTCTGCCCCACTTGCTTTGCTAAGTGGTGTTTTTAATGGGTGAAGACTGTATCTCTAACGTGTGGCTTCGTATCACAGGTCCGGCTGAAACGGTGATGCAAGATGCCCAGACTGACCCATCCGTTTCTGTGAGGTGGCTCATTGGCAGAGCATTTATCCAGAACTTTCCCCTGACCCTTGATCCCGCTGTCTAAGCACACTCACGTACCTCCTTTGCTCTTCCTGCTTTCTTGGGAAAGCGTTTCTTCCTCCCTATGAATGGGCTAACTGTTCAGAATTGTGTCTGAACACTCAAATACGGTTGCATAGTGGTTATTTAGCTTCACTCCTCAGAATAAAATTACCAATACAAGTGATGGAACACAAGGAAAAGCTCAAGGTATTCACAAGAACTATGCCACGCTTCTTAACAATATTGTCTCCATAATGAACTGCAATATTTTCCTGTAGTTCGATTACAAAGGCATATCATGAAAATTCCTTTAAAACCACCTGGCCTCTCTGATCTGGCATTTCCCTGTGCATCCCATTTTAAAACCACCCACAGCTCGCTCCTAAAGATTCCATAGTTAATAATTGCCTTTCCCTCTCTGCCTGTCCCCTGGAGGCCAATCAACTTACCACCTCGCTCTGCTCCACATTAATTAAATTAAACTCAGAGCACTTGTTTCCAACCTGCACAAAGCTTGAAGTCTGTAGCTTCCGTTTCAAACCTCAGGAAGGGTTTGCGTGCCTGGAAGTCTCTGAGTCTTGCCAATTCTACCAGTCAAATAAAAATTACTGCCTCCTCCACGGACCTTACCTTGATTTTATCTTTAGATATTCAAGGTTACAATAACACCACCAACTTAAAGAAAACCTTGTTTCATTTCATGGATTTTAAAGTATAATTACAATGAATTATTCTTGCTTTACAGTTTAAATCTGGATATAAGCTACCAAAATATTGGATAGTCCGTGTTTAGCTTTTATAAGAAACTCAGTTTTCTTTTAATTCAAACTACAGAATACAGGCAGGTACTACACTATCGGGTATCGCAGAACAGTGTTGATAGTGTTCTGGAGCATACGGGTAGTAGGAGCATTAGTAGTAGGAAATAACACGTACTAGGTGCAGGTTCTTCAGCTTCGCATAGAGAACATTTTGCATCCCCACCAGGACCAACACATTTTAAGTTTCCAACAGCTCCATCTGCTGTTGTCACTGCACCTTTTTTTTCCCCCCACCGAGAAGTCCTTACACTTGTTTAACTTTCAGTTAAAGCCATTTTGTTAGCATTTCAATACTGAAACCCATCTGAGAGTTCTGGCACTTCAGTTTGTATTGACTTTATGACATAAATTCCCAGGATTTTTTAAAAGAGTTTGTCAAGTACAGTCTTAAAGGTACAAACAGAAGACATCTAAGACAGACCTTCTCTTTTAACGCAGCTGATGCATAAATGCTGAAGCACTTCGATGTGGCCTCAAGGCTGCAGAAAGGGAAATTTAGATCTGCAACTAAATAGACACTAAAATCTAGTAAAGCTGAGAAAAAAAAGTAAACCCAAGTCTAGTCTGGTCAACACGCTGTGGCTTCATAATAACTGACACCGGACCTGTGTGTTACTGTATCTCATTTGATCCAGATCAGATCAGGCACGACTGCATTTCTGTCAAATTAGTCAGATGACTTGCTAGAGAGTTGATGCTGGTTGTACGCTGGCTGCAGGACAGGTATCACTTAGGTCTGCCAGTACGAAGGTAACCAGCCCTTCTGACTGACTTCAAATGTCCGGGAGAGCACGGCCATCGCTTTGCATTGTGTGCCCAGGATTTTTTTCTGCCCCATTCAGGGAGCCCTGAAGCTGGATCACCGACTCGGCTGACAAGGCAGAAGACAGCCAGCACCCAGGCTCTGTTTGCGACGACTGCTCCTGCTAGGGACTGGGAAGGACCCCGAGACCAGGCGCTTGGGTGCCGAAATGGTCCCTGCATGGAAGTGGTGAACAGCTGACGCCTAGGTGGTGTAAAAGAGGATTATTTGCAGCAACTGTCAATGCACGGTGAGCAGCTGTCCTGTACGGGTCGGGACACAGACGTGACCTGCGTGTAAGACCAGGGGACTGGAAGCCACTCCTGGGTATATACCCCCCGACTGCTCCCAAACCCTCGTGCTCCTCCCCACCTTCACTGCCCTGATTTGAGAGGGGAGGGAAGCTGGGCTGTGGGACGGGAGAGCATTGTAGTACACAGAGGGTGACTGAGCGATCGAGACCTTGGGGCGTGCGTGAGGGGCACAGGTTACATATAGACGTGAGACCTAACACGTAGACTTGCCGATCAACTTCTCGCTTCTGTTAGTAAATTCATCTGCCATAAATGAATTTCAACCTTCTTGGACGGGAGACATGCCTGTAAAATGGAAAACTAACTTATTTTCTGGCATCTAAGAGAGAAATCTGGCTTAAAGAAAAGAAACCTTTTTACAGTTTGTATTTAATGGTCATTTCCTTCATGGACTACACTGCAGTTTGTTAACCTTTCAACTTGAAACTTTTATTTTAAAAGTACATGAACAAGTCATTTCATCCAGCTTCTGTGGGATTTCATGAATATGGGAGAAAGACCGTAAGAAAACCCAGGTGCTTGAATGAGAAACCCATGATTTTTCTTGGCTGCTTTCTGGGTGGTATTGTAGCCAGATACAGGATTGGCTGTACGCAGCAGAAACCAGGCAAAACCAACCGTTTTAAGGTCCTGTAGAAACCTCTTAGCTCCTGTTTTTAATTCCTAGCACCAAAAATAACTGCTGAGGTAGACAGTTGGGCCCTCACTCCCTCTTCGCAGGAGTCTTAGGAGAAGTGACAGGCTCTCCAGCCTTACCATATAAAAGTAAGCCAAACGGAAGGACAGTTCGACCTTTCCTTCAGGACAAAGATTCCAAATATTGCTTTCCTCCTCATTCTGGAGTATATTTAATTCAAGCAGGATCAGAAACTGAAAACACTGTGGTTTTTCAAACAGGGTGTTGGGCTGTCCCTGGCTCTCTCCCACTTGGTTTTACTAATCAATCTCGCCCTATGCTTGCACCTATAGGCCACAATTCTCCATCCGGCAGTACTGTTTTTCACTAATGTTCGCCATTTGGGGCTTCCAACAGTTTCTGCTTTCCCGAATCCTAGGAGAGAAAACGTCCTTCGCCGTGAGCCAGTTGTGCACTCTCACACCACTATTCCACGTCACGAGATTTCTTTTCCAGGAGCGCTATGTCTCCCTCGCCGTAGCATCAGGCTCCGGAGCAGCACCGCTTCGCAGCTCTCTTGTGAACTACTTTGTGAATAACTGATCGCCTGTTTTTGTCAACTACTAATGTTTTGAAATAATAAATGTGCATGCTTTAGGCACAGTAAACAAATCCATTAATTTAATACACCAGCTTATTACACACAGCAAAGCCACTTCACCAAACTGATAGTTTTTGCTCAAGACAGACATGCAATAGGAGCAACATTGTCCACCAGGCTGGGGACAGAGCAGCAAACTCGGCATGAGAGGAGGCTGAGAGGGAGCTGATAGAGCAGAGTACCTGGCAGAAAGTTTTCCTGCCTTTGCAAGAACACCAAAGTGGTCTCCTTGAGGCAAGACGGCATATGCTACCAGAACAAAGCCACTGGAGTCTCTTTAAGTCTCCTCCATCTTCCCTCTCCATTAACTCGATTTATGAGAGTGCTTTAGGGAGCATTCGAGGACCGGGCTTGGAGGCAGTAATTACTCCGCTGTCATTGGTTTAACGTCTTTACTCTCTACTTTACATATCCCACAGTCTCACTCTGACCTTGCACGTGCTTTAAATGAGGGAGTGAATGCATCAAGTTCAGGCATGTAGAAAGGAAGAAAACGTGATTCTCCCTTCAGCTGTCGGTCCTTTCACAACAGCTTCACCTCAGACCAGGGCAGGACAGACCCTGGATCTGCCCAGGATCAGTGACAATTTTATGAATAAACACCACAACACAGCCAGAGAAAAGCGCGTGGTACCCCACCCTTGTGAACCAGCCGTGGACAGAAATTTTAGCAGCACCTTTGCCAACTTCACAGTGGCAAAGATTCTTTTCCTTTCCATTAAGGTTTTTCCTAGGCTCCTTGGTAGGCAAATTTTTCAAGGTTGTTTGAACTTGACAACGGGACGAGGCTGCCGATATAGGGGGATTGAGTTGGACTACTGACAGCTACGACATTAAGCACAGCTAGACACGTTTAATGAAGAACACAGATGTCAGACCGCCAAAGCTAAGATGCCGGGCCAAAGGCAGGAAGGCTTGGCCACAATACTTTTCCTGACCTCCTTCAGAAAGACGTTCCGAGCCTATGGCCAGCTGCTGAGAAAGCACCAAGTCCCCTCCAAAGTTCAGATAAATATAGAGGGCCAAAAAATCACAACTGCTGTGGCACAAAAAGAGGCTTCTGAGATTAAGTGGATCTGTTCAGTGGAAGGTTTTGTAGGTCGGTGCCAGTATTCTGGATTTGCACAGTGGTTGGTCAGCATCCGCTTATGGAACACATCAAATCCCACTTCTTTCGCTGAAGAGAGGGGCTGCTGTGCTTTATACCAGTTACGATTTCTCTTTGGATTTTTTAAGCTTGCATACCAAGAATTACAACTTCTCTAGACAGCACACAAGAGAACTAGTCTAAAAAAAAAAAAAAAAAATCATTTTCCAAATAGTTAAAACCGTAAGCATTGTTTTTCTGACAGTTAAAATTGGAGTGACTAGTACAGCTTGATTCTTCAGGGCAGCCTGACACTGAGGGAGGTCACCACCGTCATTTACCAGGGATCACATCATGGGGTGCTGCAAGTGAGAACCTCCAAGTGCTTTCCCCCTTCTCCTGGCACCGCTTTGTTTTTTTTCCTAGGTGGAATTTAAGGCAACCGCTTTACACCCAGGCTCCAGTTTCTGCTGAGAACTAGGATCCCTATGGCCCCCTGGTCCCCGGTCTCTTCTTCTTTCACAGCAGGATACCCGCCACTGTGGGTGAGAAGCCTTCCCCCTTCTGGCCTCATGCTCAGCTTCTCATCCAGAAATTCAGGTTCTTGCCACCCTGGAGGAGCACCCGATGACGAAGTCAGATTTGCCAATACTGGGCTCGCCTTTTGGAACACATGAGAAAAATTCAAACAAGGAGCAATGTTTGTCTTATTCAGCACACTAACTTCTTTCACGTCTTTCAGTCCCAGAATGAAGCGCCCGATTTCCTCCTTGGTCCTTCTTGGGATCAGCGCCTCCAAACCATCTCTGTCCAAGCTTCAACCTAACCAGGAATCCAGCCAGCACTGCAGCCTAGGTCAGCTTGTACTGTCACTCATGACACACATATTTGCATAGGAGTGATGACAGAATCAAATCTGACAAAATTCGTATCAGAAATCTTGGCAAGGAGAAGTAGCTGCCAAACATAATTTTAGGAACGTATAGTGAAGGCATGAACAACCCTAGCATGGAGAGGTAACATCCTTCTTGGCAGTCAGCAGCAGTCGGGCCGGTGCTGGAGCTGCTAACAGCTGGTTGCAAAGCTCCTTGAGGAGACCAGAAATACACAGCCAAGCGATGCCAGCCTCGGGTGTCAGAGCACAACTCACGCAACCCAGCCGCGCCTCTCGAAGTTCAAGCTCCTGGACTGTCTGTAAAAATCACGGTATTTTTATTTTCATTTAGGGAGAGCAAGCTTCCAGCACTTGTGGCGAGAGGCCCGAGAACATTTTGGGAGTTCCAGCTGCGACTGAGCCAAAGAGTACACCAGAAGAGCTTCTCCGCTGGGGTCAGGGCAAAGTCTTTGGGGTTTTAAGGCAATTCTATCACTTTACAGCCTGCAGCTCACTTTCTTCATCGCTTTGGACTCCGCTTTTTTGCGTACAAGCTTTTTTTTTTTTTTTGGG
>NW_008795041.1:74602-81771 GCF_000699145.1 Aptenodytes forsteri | reverse complement strand
GCGGGCCCGGGATGGCGGCCGGGGCCCTGGCGGGGGGGGCGCACAGCGTCTGCATGGTGTCGGACTTCTTCTACCCCAACATGGGGGGCGTGGAGAGCCACGTGTACCAGGTGTCGCAGTGCCTCATCGAGCGGGGCCACAAGGTCCTGGTGGTCACCCACGCCTACGGCCGCCGCAAGGGCGTCCGCTACCTCACCAACGGGCTGAAAGTCTACTACTTGCCCCTGAAGGTAATGTACAACCAGTCCACGGCGACGACGCTCTTCCACAGCCTGCCCCTGCTCAGGTACATATTTGTGCGGGAGAGGGTCACCATCGTCCACGCCCACAGCTCCTTCTCCGCCATGGCCCACGACGCCCTCTTCCACGCCAAGACCATGGGGCTGCGGACGGTCTTCACGGACCACTCCCTCTTTGGGTTTGCGGATGTCAGCTCGGTGCTTACCAACAAACTTCTGACGGTGTCCCTGTGCGATACGAACCACATCATCTGTGTCTCCTACACGAGTAAGGAAAACACGGTGCTGCGAGCAGCTTTGGACCCTCGGATAGTCTCTGTCATCCCCAACGCTGTCGATCCCACCGACTTCACGCCGGACCCGTCAAGGAGGGATGACAGTACAATAACAATTGTTGTTATCAGCAGACTTGTTTACAGAAAAGGTAATGGGGGCTAAAATGTAAGTTTATTTTGGTTATTTTTTTCTTTAGGGTGTGGTAAGAAAGGTCTTGGTTAGGTACCGCTTACGCTGTATCTGTGGTACGGATTGGATTTTAAACGGGAGTTGTAAGGTGACGGTACTGAGCTTTTGTGTCTGTGCGTTCAAGAAGAAGAAACGTACGTTTCAGTTTGCGCGTGTTGGGTACGGAGGTGTATTTCTTTTGTAGTACTGAAGATACTGAAAATTGAAATTTGTAAAATGGAAGGTTTGGCTTATATTGGGGATATGATTTAGGCCCTAATCTGTATATTCTGTTAGAAATGCTTTAACTTTTTTATTTAATCAAGCAACAGCAACTTAAGTGATTTTTTTTCCCCATATTTGTCTCCTAACAGATCACAAGTTGTCTTTTTTTCAGAATTTTGTGTTCAGCTGTGTAACTGTCTTCGAGAGACTTTCTTTTTTTTCTTCTCTTGAATAGAGTTATAGCAGTAGGCTACATCATGGTAAGTTCTAAAATCAAATGCAATAACGGCTTGCCCTAAATTTTGTACTCTTAGGTATAGATTTGCTTAGTGGTATAATTCCTGAGCTCTGTCAGAAATATCCAGAGTTACATTTCTTAGTTGGAGGAGAAGGACCAAAACGAATCGTACTGGAAGAAGTCCGGGAAAGATACCAGCTACATGACAGGTTTGTTCTGCGCATGTCTATGATCCTTCAATGTACTTTACGGGTGGGGAAGCCAACAGCAACACCCTTCCTGCCTGCCTCGCTCCGCCTAAAAAACCCAAACCCCCAAAACTTGAGGCTGGAGAAGATGAGAACTATTGAAGGCAAGGCAGATAGACGAGACACTAACAGAACACTTAAGGATTGGACTATGATCCTGCAAGTTAATTCATAGAAATAGAATCATAGACCCCGTATGAACCTTCATTTGAGTCAGAGAAAAGATGACTTAGACATAAATTTATCATATTCCTCTCTGAAACTGTGGTGCTTGGATCCATATTACCATATGGTGTAAGGTGTTACAAAGCTAGTTCATGTCACTGCTGCCTGTGAGGATGACTGCTAGTAATTTATTTTATTATTTCAGTATGAAACTCTTCATGGTAGTGCTTATCTAGCATGTGTTCTTGTGGCACTATGAACATGCTCCTTTGGTGCTACTGTGTTACCAAAACGTTTCTGTGATGCATATGCGTTTGTGTATTTCCTTGGGGTTTTCTTGTTGTTCAAAGACAGGTTTTTGTGGCAAGGACAAGGTTCTTAATTTTCCATTTCCTTTTCTCTGTTTTCTGTTGCCCGTTCTGTACTTCAGTCAGTGATTCCTCCGCAGGGACAGCAAAATTGTTTGTTAGTATCATTCTTATTTCGCCCTTTTCTGTTCCCCAGTATCTCTTCAAAATAATAGGTCCGGATCATTGTATCCTAAATGCTTCCCCCCACCCCCCAGACTTTGAGCTTGATCAGACCTCACATTGAAAATTCAGATAATACATCTAAACAAAGAAAGGACGACAAATCTTAATTATTAACTGTGTGAAGCCATGTTCTCTTACAGAACTAGAAAGCTCAGTAGCAATGTTTTGAAGGCAGTTGCCATTAAAACAAACAGAGCAACTTCTCCCCCCAACTTTATTTTCAGAAGTTTCTTTTAGCGTGAAAATAAGAAGCAGAGTCTTCTATTTCTTCATGGCTGGAAAAATTTAGAGAAAATGGAACAAACATGTCTATGTTCCTTCTCTCTCTATGTAAGTTTGAACCATTGGTACATTTTTCAGAATATGTGTAACATTATACAGCATTATTACAGTCCAAATGTAGTGTTTATCTGATTTTTTTTTTTTCCTTATATGCAGGGTACGTCTCCTAGGAGCCTTGGAACACCAGGATGTTAGAAATGTTCTAGTCCAGGGGCACATTTTTCTCAACACTTCCCTCACTGAGGCCTTTTGTATGGCAATTGTGGAAGCAGCAAGCTGTGGTTTACAGGTAAAAAAATAAAAAATAATAAAAAAAAAAATCTCAACTATCTAGAGCGCATGTATCCAATTTAAACAAAGTTCATGATTAAATAACATGTGCTTGTAGCATTTGATTTCATCTGAGGCTCTGTCTTTACAAAGATGAGCAAATATTATCCCCATTTACAGATCACCTGGAAGCTGAGACAGAGGGGTTAACCGAAACTGCTTAAGCTCCCAGAAGAAACTTGTGCAGAATTGGGAATAACATGTAGATCTGCTAACTCAGTTCTCTGAACTAACCAGACTGCCTCTCCAAAATGCTGTTTTGTATGTACTCCTTTACAGAGTTTTGGGGTAGTTGATGTTCATGAAGGTTTACTTGGACAGTACTTTAAGAGGAGTTGCAGAAAACAGCTCATGAGCATGGGTGACTTTGGTCAGTCAGTCATATTGAATTACCAGGCTAAACCATTGTACTACAACTGTTTTCTTCCTGCACCAAGAACTGATATTCATTTTCTTATATTAACTGAGGATGTATTTGCCTTACCATGTAGGGATTCAAGATAAGAGCTGGAGAGAGAAAAAACAGTAAAAGCCCTTTCTGGCTAATTTACAACTCAGATTAAGAACTCAAAAAAAGTAAAATCAACAGCCATAAAGAACTTAGGTTCTCGCATTAAAATATAAAGAAACTTTTTTAAAATACAGACTGATAAGAGTATCCAATACACAAGAAATATAGAAAATGCGAGGGACTTTTTTTTTCACTCCAACGTCTTTTGACAGTAGTTACTACCTAGTTGTGATAGTTACTCCCCTGTCTTCTGTTTTCCTCTCTAGAGGTGATGAAGTTCTGCAGTTTACTCATTATTGCCTGCTGTTTAGAGGTGATTGTGTAATGTGAGTCTTAGTAGTTTCTGCTGATTTCCCTTTAAAAATAATAACTCAGATTAAAATTACTGAACTTCTAAAAAATTCTTGTAAATGTTCAGTAGCCTGGAAAGCATAAATTGAGGGCGGATGTGGTAAAACTGTCCTCTCCAAGTAGAGGTAACAGTTTTTATGAGGGACTACGGAGAAGTCGTCCAAAATCTGGTTACACAGATTTAGTTGTGTACTATGACAATCACCTTTAGGAAAGATGTCTCATAAAACATTCATTAGACCAAGTCTTCTGTCTTACCATGCTACCAAAGAATCGTTCTGAACATCGTTAAAGGTAATCTGCTATGCTAGGTCTTTTCTAGGGCCTAAACCTTCAGTTCGTATACAGGTAAAATTCCCAAAGCATGATATCGGTCTTTGCCTGCATGGCAACCACTCATTGTTACTTGTTTTTTCCTGTTCGTCTTAAGTGCTGTATCTAAACAGTGTAATAGCAGTGTCATCACTATTTTATTGTTCTGCAGCATATGTGCTATTTCTTTTGTTTCTTTCAAAGGTGGTGAGTACAAGAGTTGGCGGGATTCCTGAGGTGCTTCCAGAAAATCTCATTATTTTATGTGAACCTTCCGTGAAATCTTTGTGTGATGGATTAGAAAAAGCTATTGCCCAGCTCAGATCAGGAACACTACCATCTCCAGAAACTGTTCATAATAAAGTAAAGACATTTTATACATGGAGGAATGTAGCAGAGAGAACTGAGAAAGTATGTATAACCACTTCTTCTAAATTCTCATAAAGTTTCTGAAACAGCTGCTTCTTTGAAATGTTATGATGTACATTCTCTGTGTAATCTTTCAGTGTAATTTTTCAGTGTTTCCTGTCAAATACACATGGTTTAAAAAGGTTCAGAAAACACTTCCCCCCCTCCCCCAAAATAGATCCCTAGATAGGTGGTTTTTTTCTGTTTGCATTTTTTTCTATGCCATAACTGCTGATAAATATTTTGAAGAGCAGTCTAGATCTTTAGTTACATTTCTACTCATATATTTCTTCAAGTCTTCTCATTAAGTAACTTTTCTGGCATAACTGGAAAACATGCTGTATAAGATGTATGAAAAGGAAAAGACAGAGTTCATGACAAAGTTTTGTCTGCCACGTGCTAACAAGTGGTTTAAAATTATGAGAGGTAGTTTAATGCCAGTAGGCTGAACATAGCTGAATTTACATAAGCTATGGGTGTAATGAAAATAAATTATCACACTTTAGAAATCGTATTTCAGAATTATAACTCTGCTTCAGCATAAAAAGTCTGCCGTTACTGAAGAATGTTAACTGCAATAACGTTATAAACGCCTGTGGGGTTTCTTCTGATTTCAGCCCCTGTGTTTTAGGCAAGAGAGCAGCTGAATTGCGTGCCTCTTAATTACATTGTAGTGTACTCAGATATATATCTCTTATAAGTCTCCTTGAAGTATCATGTGCAACCAGTTTATTCTATTGTTTTCAGGTACTGTCAGTACAATTCATTTTATGATTTTGTAACTGCAAGCAACATTTAAATTGCAAAGTTTTTATAGAAGTCAGTCTAGATTTCAGTTTCCTCTATAGCCCTTTCTTAAAAAAAAAAACCCACCACCTCTGTCAAGGAAAATCTTAGTATAATTGGAAGAAGTACGCATGGAACTTATGTTGTACAAAAGACAGTTAGTTGTTTGTAGTTAGCTCATTGTTAAGTTACCTGTAGGATGAAATCTGTAATGTCCTCAAGGAAAAAGCTCTATCCTTTAAGCCTTTTTTGAGTTGTTATGTTTCTGTTCTATGAAACACAGGACTATATATTTTTTTATTATTTTTTTTTTTATTATTATTTTTTTAGTGGTTGTAGTTAATATGTATATTAAGTCACTAGTAGCATGTATTTGCTTTTCACATGCATTGAATTTTAAGGATTTTACTAAGAATTACTAGTGTTTCTTTATATAAAAATCCGTATCCTATTATGATTTGCTTGATTGTTCAAATACAGAGATTTGGAAGATTGCCAACTCATCTATGAGTTCATCCATCTTTGTGTTGAAAGTCTAGTAATTGCATGTTCAGACTCTTTTCCTATGACTGGTGTGAATATGAGATTAGAACCCATTCAATTAATTAACCCCCCCCAACCCTCTCTATATAACATTACATGAGAGGCAAATTATGCAGCCTTCCTATTTAGTGAAATACTCGAGGTCTGTCAAAAAAATAGAACATTTCTTTTCCTTTTTCTCCTTAAATAAATTAATGAAATTTCTAGAACAGTACTCATAAATCAACATTTAAAATCTGCAAAGCTTTTTTGGGGTAATATTTGTCCCATCTAGTAGTTAGGAATAGATCATTTATTTTGCACACTGACAACAAAGTACTGCCTGATTTTTGAGGCAGAAGCAACATCGTTTTAAGATCTTACTTTCTGTCTCCTCTCCATTTAGGTGTATGACAGGGTTGCGGATGAAGTGGTTTTACCAATGGATGAGCGACTTAACAGACTAATGTCTCACTGTGGCCCAGTGACTGGGTGTATTTTTGCTCTTTTGGCTGTTCTGAACTTCCTTTTCTTGGCGTTTCTGAGGTGGATGACGCCAGATTCCATTATTGATGTTGCAATAGATGCCACGGGACCTAAAGGTGCATGGACTAAACAGTATTTTTTTGGGAAAAAAGGAAGAGTTAAAGAAGAACTTCCAAGCTCCTAAAGATGCTCAAATGGAGAGGAAAGAACGCATCAGTCACTAAAGGTTTTAATGCTTGCTGATAGAGACGTTACTCTTAAAATTCTTCAGTTTCTTTCCGAAGTTCTTGGAAAGAAACTTGGTTAAATGTGCTACCTCAATTTAGGATTACGTTTTCATTTAGTTTCGGTTTCATGCAAATTTATGGACATCTCTTTTGCACTTAAAGCTGGGAGGAGAACATGGGGTTTTATATGTGTCAAAAGCCTTTGAGACAAAAATACAAGATTTTTCTCAACAACTTGAACGTTACAGCAAGTGACTGTAAACTTTTGTGGTATTTGGGAAAGCAAAACACAAAAATTATTAGCTTACAGTAGTCCCTGCTAATTCCTGATATTTACTGTGATTTTTATTTTGAGACCCATTTAAAAATATTAAAAACCCAACAAAACACACCTTTTCTCTCTGAAGGTGAAAATGGCACTTGGAATTAGTCATGAAGTCCATTACCACGGAAATTTCAGAGACTTAGTTCTAGCAGTTGTGTCCCAGTGACAGTATTTTGCCTGCATAGCGTTACTATTTTGAAGTTCTTCCCTAGTCAAAATTGGATCATCCTATTGCTAAATCAAAACTCCATAATGAATTTTTGATATTTTCAGAGGTGCTAAATTTGTCCTGTTCACTTACGTGTGTGAAAGTGATGTAAAGCTTATGGTGTTTTTTTAAAGTACGTAGGTGAAGAAATTACATTATTTAGAGATAATACAGCCTTCAGAAACAGCTCAGGCCTGAAAACTCCTCCAGCAGGCTATGCCAAAGTGTGAAGTAACACATGTGTGCGCGTGCACGCACGTGAGAGAGAAATCTGTGAAGGGCTGAACAAGCACCATCGTGCTCGCTCGCTTTCTCTCCTCTCCAACCTC
>NW_008795041.1:64471-74569 GCF_000699145.1 Aptenodytes forsteri | reverse complement strand
GTCGGAGAGACTGGCAGGTTCTGCAGGTGAAGTCTTGGGAAGGTATCCCTTAAACGGAAATAACCAATAGGTATGCTTTTCATGGAGGGGCGGGGGGGGGAAGGAAGTGGCTCCTTGCATCTGTTAGCAGTCCTAAGTAATCTGTGCCTGGGACAGCCGGGGGCACAGCACACCACTGTGCGAGAGGAGGCATTTATCTCATTCATGTCAACCACCGCTAAAACTCCCCCCTGCCTAATGCACTGGGTTGATTTCTTTTTCAAGCGCCACTGAAGACTAAAAGTCCTAGGATTTTATGGTTCTGAGTATTACGTAGTGTTGGACACTGTATTAATGTTAAAACTGTGCAATATGAGAATACTGTTTCCAAACCCTTGAAGGGCAGTATTTAAAACACAATTTCTGTCAGTATCATCCTCTTTGCGTAGAGATGTAGTTACCCTAACGTCTGACATTTTATAATCTCATTGAACGTATTTTCATGAAACACAGAAAGGTAATGTGAAATAAATGCCATATACAAACTCTATTTTCTTTTACTAGAATTTTTAGCCTTTGATACGTAGAGTACAATATGCATTGTCTTACAAATTGAATTTTTCAAATTCTAAGTTAAACGTGGAGGTCAGCTAAAATGGTGCCACACAGATTATGGATAAATGGGTGGAATTAAGGTAATATTTTACTTTTCAAAGTTACTTTTTTTTTTTTAAATAACATTCACGTTTGTAACAACTTTTTAAAAATACTGATTATCATTCCAGGGAAATGTTATATATATATTTTTAATAATATTTTATTAATTCTGGTTTATTTGTTTTTGGTTTCCTACAACATCTACAAACAGAAATCAAATTTTCAACAGGATTGTGAGAGTCTATTCAAAACACTTTTCACTTTTCTTTTGTGGAACGTTGTGTACTTACGAATAACGTAATAAAACCTTGTTACAGTCGTGTTTACAAGACAAATTTACAGTTTATCTAAAAGTTTATTTACCTTTCCATAAAGAATGGGCATTTTTTTATTAATATGTGGGAACATACAATTAGAAAGTACAGAAATATACTCCATATTGCTGCTTCCCATCACTGGTGGTTGGACTTCTTATGAGAAAGGTGATGATTAAAAAACATTCTGCACAAGCTGCCACAAAAATTTAATCCATAACTGGTTTAACTACAAATATGCTGTTCCTCAAGTAATGCAACTTGCATTGTGTGTAACTCTTGCGGGACTGATTCACTTACCAGCCTTGTGCAGTGGAGTGAGGGATGATGTCACTGAATCATTCACAGTTTTAAAAAGCATCAGTGGGTGAAATGGAAAAGTTTAAATAAAATAATTGCAATAATTAAAAAAACAGAGAGAATGAGTGTATTTTAGGAATATGTATTGAGAAATGAATAAAGTAACTATTTAAAAACTAAAATGTTTCCGTTGTGCTTGTAGGTAACATTTGATCATTGTCAAATACTAAGGAAATGTTACCAAAGAGAGAGTGATACTAACTGAGTTACGTCTTGGATGGAGCACAGACTCCTGTGTGGAGGAGGAGGGAACACCCAAAAGCCTTCTATACAGAAGGTCCCCCCCTGTCATAGAAGGGACCGTTGACCTGCAGTGAAATTCCGTCCCGCAGGCACAAGGAGAAATTGTGTTTCCAATACGTGATAGGCAGACACTGTGAATTAAGGTATAGACAGCGTGTTGATAATTGAAAATTGTATGTTAAACCCGAACAAGTATCATGTAAAGTATGAATATGATTCATCTTTCAGATTGTGTTTTAGGGGATGTGGAGAGATCTGTGAGAAGGTAACTACACTGTAATGTACTTATTTTTGTGGTCAAGTTTTTCTGCATCGTTTAAAAATAAACTTATTTTTCCCCTTTTGATATTTATTTCTCTTCGCTAGTCCTTTTTTCCATATGTGCTTAGGCTTATAAACAAATAATTGTAAAATTGCATCTTTCTGATGCTCCAGTAAAATACAGACCTTATGTAAATAGATATAAGAGCAATCAATCTCAACAGAAAATGGTTTTACGAACTTTTTTTTTTTAATTAAAAAATACTTGAATATTTTTAATGTTTGATTTGCTATCGTTAAACTAGTCTCGGCACATTTGCTGTACATCTTTTACAGTATTTTACTGTAAATTTACTGTAAATTTACATCTTTTACAGTATTTTACTACTTTTATCTCAGTAGTACGCTGACTTCCACAGTTTTTCCTAATACTTCAGCATTGACGTAGTCAGATAAAAGGTGGGTATTTTTTGTCAAGGGAAGAAAACTAAAGGCAAGATGCAGTTATACATCTGAATTTACCATTGAGCTGAAATCATGCATTTTTCTTGTGAACTTAACAGGTAGATTGTATTGTTTTCAGATTCTGACTTGCTTCAACACTGGCATAACTCTGGAGGCGACATTTGTGTGGGATTCACTGAACTTTAAGCGTGTATAAGCTGGTTATGCGCTGGTCTAGTAGGCACTAGTTCTTCAAGCTGGTTGTTTAATCGGGAGGGACTGATGGTGAGCATCCAGAGAAGGAGCCACCCCTGCTGGCACAGGCGTCGGAGGCAGACAGGGGAATTAATTACGTGCTGGAATTTGCCGTCTTCCTGCCCAGGCAGCAGCAGGAGTTTAGTTAACCAGACCTTAGGTGGTGCGATGGGTGGCGGATGGGTGAGACGAATCCCACATCTGCTTGTGCAAGAGCAAGCGGTGAGTCACTATATACGCCCCTTTCTAAAAGCAGGAGTGTTGTAAGTGTGCTGACCTAAGGATGCAAATGAGGCAAGGCTTGTATGGGAAGTAGTATTTATTAGATCAAACTGATAGAAAAGAAATAGCTAGACTCTCTGTACGTCTTTGTTCTGATCTCTTCCCTTTGAGATAAAGGGGTTCTGTCTCTTCTTCCCCCCCAGTTGCCTTACTCTGTACGTCTTTGTTCTGATCTCTTCCCTTCGAGATAAAGGGGTTCTGTCTCTTTTTCCCCCCCAGTTGCCTTACTTTGATTGAATATATTGAATACTCAAGCTCTCAACTATATACATTAGAAATACACTGCTGTAATTCAAAGAGCGTCTAGCATGAGAATAGACCAATACCTCTTTTAATTTCATTGAGAAGAGGATCCCTCTAATCTTTCCTTGCCAGATTCTTCAGGTCACATCTGACATTTCTCACTGTTGGCTAAAGTTAAGGTGAACCGTAGTGAAAATGAGTTGTCTTCTAAGCTGGACTGCCTTTTCTTTTGTGCTTATTCCTTGCATGTTTGTAAACTAAGGATATATAAACATTCGCTTTCCAGTTCTTTGGAGGATCTAGCTAAACTAATTCTATTCATTCACCATCTCATGACAATTTTATTGAAGGATTAATATATTTTCTGGATATTTTGATTTGGCAATTTAGTAATTACTCTAGCTGAAAGCTAGAGTGATTCATGGAGTGCTTTGGGCATCCTGCAGAAGTTCTCAATAAGGCATGTTTGTTCTGTGGGGGGCTGACTTGTTCGCTCCAGTCTATCGATGGAGTTGCGTAATCCGCCTCATTCCACTCACAACGATGCTGCCCAATACAGCGAGGGAGGAAAGATGAGAGTCCTGTTTCTGTGTTGTCGTTGCTCTTCTGTTGTGTTATATCTGTTCTCGTGCCTACATTATGTTGCTCACCTTTCTCTAGTTTCAGAAATACCGGATGTTTCCGAGTGATCACACCAGATCTTGCTACGGCTTGCCTGACTACCACCTTCACCAGTATTAATACTTCCCACCATGCTGTTCAGCCATCCTCCCACTGATGATTTTTTTTTTTAATCCGCCGCAGTAATTTTCCTAGTGTTCTTGTACACTAAGAGCAGATTAAGAGATTACATGAGCTTTTCTCAAATAACTCCGTCATTTAACTAAAAATCTTTAGTTGTCTTGTTCTGAAGCCAGGAGGGTGATTTTGCTACTACACAAATGGAGCTTGTCCTTCTGGAAGGATCACGTTCCTCTGACTGCTTCCAAGTGGTCAAACTTCCTCACGGTTTTTTAGACCACCTGGAGAGCTCTTCAGTATTATTGGAATTTCTTCTTCCTTTAGGGATAAGAGCATTTCAGTGGAAATCACCTGATCTCCAGTTTCTTGTATTTTTCCGAGGGTTGTGGACTTGTACAATTCTACCTGCTATCTGGCAGGCTGATTGTGAAAGAAGGTCAATGGATCTCCTTTGCAACCAAAAGTCTGTTTCCTGGTCTTTCTCTTAAAAGGTGCTGTTCCTTCTTGCTTATGTCCTATTGAGCGCCAGTTTTGTAGATCCTATATGAGAAAGATTTCTCCATCATCTAGGCTGACCTTTTCTTTGTAATGATCTTTTTGTTTTCCTGTTTGTTCTTTTTCTCTGCACTCTATATTCTGTTCTTTACACCTTTTGCTATTCCTCTGGCTTCAGGAGGAGTGTTTTCATTCTCTCATATTTTTCTAAGGCTAACTGATCATCCCTTTTTTGGTCCACCTTTGTTTGCTAATTTCTCCTTTTTGTTTCCCAGTTGAGCAAACTTAACTGTTTTTCTCTGGTTCCTTAACTGAACTTCTCTTGCCATGTAATCTGTGTCTTCAGCTGTCTTGTCCTGTGGCAAACGGCATTAAAGTGACTAAAAATAGGCAATTTTCCTCTTTTGGATTCATAGGTGTTATAGTTTCTGTAGGTATATTATTTTGCTGTGGAAGGAAAGGTAATATTTATGTAAGGTGTTAAGTTATTGGTAAAAATGTAGTATCTTGGTTTAATTCAGGATTTTGGAAAAACTGGTTCACTTGAAAAATGAAAAAATAGCTTGGGGTGTTTTTTTCACGTATTTTATATAGCATTCTAGTGCACCTGGGAAGGCAGAGTGCTGAAGACAGCAAGGTACTAAGCCAGCTGTATTGCTACAAAACAAAAGAAATTGCATCTAAAATGTCCAAATAATTTGGAAATTGGAAATAATTTGCTGTAAAATTTCCTTCTGCATATCCACCATGTCCTTGGGAGCTCTAAGAGAGGAGAGTCATCCTGCTCTTTCCTTTGACAGGTATGTAAATTGAAGGGTAAGAGAACCTGGGCAAGGAGGGGATTCAAAGAAAGAAAGAAATCTCCCTCCTGCTGTGCATATAGGAAAATAGGAATCAAGGGAAGTTTAAATGAAAAGAAGATGGGGTATTCTACATAGTTTCAATTAATTACACGCAGAAAAAGTACTCTGTTCTCTATGGAAGCCATGTGCCTTCAGAAAGAAAAAAGGGCAGCTAAAGAAAGGGTGCATCTTCTTCGGTTTCAAATATTACACCTTTGACTCAGTGATGGATAATGTAAAAATGTTTCCATTCTTTCGAAACAGTAAGATGTTGTTTGCAAGACATATTAATGGACACCATTCTTTATCCCTGAGTGATGGAAAATCCCAGCATGTTGTCATGTGTTTCTGATTACACATTTTCAATGTATTTTTTCCCCTCCTAGAATAAATTTGACTTCTTAGCCCTGGCTTTGAAAATATGCGGGTTTATTTCAGATTCTTTCATGATAATGCTTTTCTTTGATATGCTTGCCTTTGTTCTGTATCTGAGTACCAGCAAGGCCTGTTACCAAGACGGGAAAGACAGAAGAGTATTCTTTTTGCAGCATCTCTGAACAATTTCTGCAGCTTTACCTATGCAGCCTTTGTAAATGGAACTGCTACATCAAAGAGTAAATATAATGTGGATGTGTAGGCTTTCAGCTGGTATGGAGAGCATCTATCTGGAAATTTATTCTAATTCATGTGGGTTTGGAAAGGATTTTCTGTTTGTTTCCTGTATGGCACGGGATGTTCAAACTATCTTATCCTTGGTATTGTTATTTAGGATCAAATAGCCCATACCAAATAAAACCAGAATGTATTTTTGGTGACTGAGGAACAGCAGGTTCTGGAAGGTTTAAAATAGATGACATATGATACCAAGAATAGCCTGGTGCAACTTAGCCGACCTGAGAAACTATTCAAAGAGCAAACCAAAATGGAGGGCAGTTCTATACTCCATGCTTTCACTAACATTTATTTTGCCATTTTTGCTTTGTTTTGCTTCAAGCTTTTAATTAAGATTTCCTTGGCTTTGCTGACCCATTTCTATATCGTTAAAGGCAACAGAAAAGAGGCTGCCAGGATAGCAGAAGAGATCTATGGAATAGTCCCAGGTAAAGTAAAAATATGGACAGTCTAACATTCAAATGTATATTTGCTACATTTTTGTAACTCGAGCATTTAAATCATTGAGTTGCCATGAAATGAGGAATCTCGTGCTAAATGCATGGGTGAATGTTTTAACCTGAAGTGCCTTCCATTTCTGGGGTCTTTACAGTGTCAGTATGTGTTGGCATGATTTAGGTGTGCAAAATATGAGACTCCAACAATTACCCAGCTAGAATGAGGACAGCATTTGCTCAAGGCACTATGGTAAATAAAAAGATTGTTCTTGGAAGCAAGGCATTCTTTAGTGGGGGTTACAGATGGTTTTACTAAATATCTAGCTTTACTGCCAGAGAATATTTAGGGAAAAGTTTTAGCATGTTGATTTTCTGAAAGGAGATACTAGGAGGATATAACTAATGACTTTATGAATCCAAGCCAAGAGCCCCTGTTTTGTTAAATCAGATGATAAAAATGAATATAGCTAAAATTATTCTGAAATTATATACGGCATGGGAATATATTGTATTTAGTAGGCTATTTAGTAGGTCATTTATTTTCTTGGTTTTTTTCCAAGTGATTTTACTCCTTCACATCACTGCCGTAATAATGAGTAGACACGCGTTTGCATGCCCAGTAATTCCACTAATTAAAATGACACAGTATTTTAAATTTACTACTAATGAGGACATATTTTCCTACTTGAAGATTCTTATCAGTGTTGTCACATCACAGATTTTTATGTGACTCATTTGTTGGGCATTTTCTTCATGATGAATAGTGCCACCATGAACAGGCACATGAACGTGAGCAGAACATGGGTGGTGCGAGATGGCCACCCAAAGCAGAGATTAAGATCTGGCCAAGAGAAATACTGCAGCAAAGCATTTTTTACAAATCCTTTATATACAGGCATGTCTGGGTTATTAATTTATTTGTTATTCTCCAGAATATAATTCCAGTCATTTATTACTGTCATTTTTTTCCAAGTGCCTTCATGCAATTGTAGTCAGACACGTGGCTAACAGCAGTTTTTCCTTCATGCAGGTTCTTATCGAAGTGCCTTGAAGTTTAGCAGGCCATGACATATTTTTATCTGCAAGTTGCCATTTGCAAAAAGCCGTTAAAGATAATCTTACAAAACATAAGATCATGTGATGCTGTTGCTGGGGTACTATATTGGATTACAGGTGGAGCTTCACAGCCTTTTCTCTTTGCAGTGAAGTAGCGCAGCAGCAGGGCTGCTTAATTTATCTGTAGACATTTAAAAAGACCCAGTGTTTTCAGGCATGTCACTCACAACTGTGAAGGGAAGATGTGCCCCGTATGGGAACTATATTTGCCACACGTTTCAGGGAGGTAGGTTGCTGTGGCTAGCATGGAAGTATGCAGCAGCATGTGTTTTCAGAGGCATGTGTGTGCATACACATGCATTATAAATGCATGTGACGTGCGCTTGCACATGCCGTACTATATGCATAAAAGGTTAAATAAGGCACGGTAGCTCTGCTGTCTGAGTTACTTCTGAATCTTCCTGCTGTATAAGGGCCCTGGGTTTTGTCACTTGCAATGTCTTCTGACTTTCTGAACCGAGCTTGCCTACTCCAGTCACCAGCATGATGAGGGATGTGGGGTTTTTTGGATGTTTTCAGGAAAATGTTTCTCAGTCCCTACCTGGTTCCTGTTTCCATCATTTTGCCTGGTGCGTCCTTCTAGGTCCTTAGAAGCATGGTCATATATTGTGCCGGCTGGTCTTTCCATACCAGCTTCCTGCCTTAGGAGCCCAGGAACAGCTCCTTAAATAAATGGAAACAAAAGTAATAACTATAGTTAAAACCATAACCCGATGAGGTGAAGTGCATCCCGGTTCTCGGGTAACAAAAGGACACTCCCTTGGCCAAGGTTGAAACCTCTGCTGCGTCCTTGGTCTCAAGTCCCCAGGGATGTGTCTGTGCCTCTCATTGATTTCCTCCTGCCTCAGGTAATACCTGAAATGGAGATAAATCACCCTTTCCATTCTCTCTGGTGTGCGGCATAGCTGAAAAAATTAAACAGGACAAGGGTTTCAAATACAGTGCTCATGGGGCTGCTGTACAACAGAGCATGAATGCGAACACTGGTATTGCTTCTGTCCTGTGGCACTGTAAATGCAGCTGGCCTTTGGAGAAATACTTACTACACACTGTGTCGTGATATGGTTATAAATTTTAATGTAGGACAAGTAAATTTTCTCTCTACCTGAGTTGCAGGGATTTAACGTGGGCTGACTGACTATGCCTGTAGGTAGTAGCTAGGCTAAGGAATTTTTTTTCTTGGCACATGTATAGATTAAGATAAGAAAAAGGGCGAGCTAGCCTACATGAAGGAGTCTGAACAGTTCAACAACTCAAAATTATTAAGGAAGAAAAGTAAACCCTCAGGCAGAATTTATTTTTCCATGTCTTTTCTGAAATCTTCCAGTGAGGAGAAGGATGAAACCTGTTACCTGGTAGCCTGAGCTGGAGGATATTATTTATGAAGTTGTCAGTTCAGGAAATAAAACTGCCAGGGACATGCCAGAATCCATTTGACGGGCAAGTCAGCCCCGCGTCTCCCTGCTATGAGTCTCTTAACGAAGTGCAAGAGAAGCTGGAATAGGATTTGTGACAAAGGCTCCCTAAGAAAGACAGAGGCTGATATGGTTTTGAATAGGAGAACTGCGGGGCTCTGAAGTCCCTGAGTGAGCCCCAGCGGCACTAAACTTGTGGTCTTTGCTGAAGCATGTTTTTAGCTGTTTTTAAAAGTTCTGCCAAGAAGCTTTTGTTTAGGTCCCTTAGCGAGTGGCCAGCTTTCTCAGGAGTGCTGAGCCCTCAACTGCTCTGCTGAAAACAATTTATCAAACAGTTTCACCACTGACCCCACATTGATTTCAGCCCTGATCTGCATTTACACAGCTGTTTTTTTCCCTGTCCTCCCAGGATCTGCTTTTGCTGCTTACCTGAATTAACTTTTATGCATTTGCTGTTTCAGGCAGCTGGGCAGACCGATCCCCTCTTCATGACGCTGCCTTCCAAGGACGCCTCCTGTCTTTGAAAACCTTGATTGCACAGGTAAAAGCCCACAGGTAAAGAAAAGGTTGAGAAGCAGCGTAGTTTCTGTTGAATTGCATCTGTGAGTTGGTGAGCTGATAATAGACTGCAGCAGGGCATAAGAAATACAGTTGTATAAATAATATATCTGCATGCACACCTTTGAGCATGTATTAGTTTGCTTAGGACGATGGGGACAAGCCCAGGACAAAGACTGTTACAGCGTGTAGCTTGCTGTATGATAAACAATGATCCTCGGGCTCTTTCTCAATGATAAACCATGCAAACTGGGCTTGAGAACAAGGACAATGTATATCTCTCAGCTATTTAAAAAAATGGGTAGAAAGCTGTAAAGTACATCTTGCTTTATAAAAGAGGAAGCATTGGTCTTCCTAAAGAGAGACCTATCAGCCTGAAACCCTCTGCTCCAAATGAAACTAAGAGTTCAGGCAAAAGAAAGAGAGGAGGAAAGAATATACTGGAAAGGACAAGAAGCTGGATATGAAAGTGGGCAGCTGCAAAGGGACAGGTTGGGGTTCTTTGTGCTTTGCCAACCGTCCTCCTTACCACCTTTGCTTAAATGGCGCACCCGCCCCCCCCCCCCCCTCCCCCGATCAAGACAACTGCAGGGAAATTAATTCCCTGAGTGTAAGCTTTGTGACTTGGCCATCAGACTTTTTATATTCAAGGTAAATAATTGTTACCAGTGAGGCCACAGCTTGAATGGACAACATCCTCAAGGAGTGGAGCTGCCAGTGTGAAAGCCTCCTGTCGTGGTTTAACCAGGCAGGCAGCTGAACACACAGCCCTTCGCTCCTTCCC
>NW_008795041.1:31571-64167 GCF_000699145.1 Aptenodytes forsteri | reverse complement strand
GCCCCCTCCCAGCTTCTCGCTGGCAGGGCATGGGAAGCTGAGAAGTCCTTCACTAGTGTAAGCACTGCTCAGCAACAACTAAACCATCAGTGTGTTATCAACATTATTCTCATCCTAAATCCAAACCACAGCACTGTAACAGCTACTAGGAAGAAAATTAACTCTATCCCAGCCGAAACCAGGACACCTCCACTCCAGACATCTATCGAGGCATGGCTGCAGCTAAAGGAGGTTGCTGTTTACAGCCAGTATTCCCCCTCCCATTTCCTGATCCCTCTTTCCTTCACCTGCTGATATCAAATGATTTTTATGGAAAAGGAAGTGATGGAGGTTAGGAATAATAAGGAAGGGGGCTTATTCATTCAGGGCTTTGCTGGTTTTCTGACCCCTGCTATCTCCATTTATGCTGACCTCACACCATCTTGTTAGTGGGGCACCCGGTGTTGTGGTTATACACTAGATGCCCGTTATACACTGGTCATGGTTGTACACTGGTCGTGGTTATACACTGGAGAAGCACCTGGTGTTGTGGTTATACATCATTTAGTTCATCCACCCTTTCTCCTTCTCCTGAAGACATTTAATTTTGGCAGTGAAGGATGAGGGTCCTTGCTGATGAAAAGAGATCAAGGCAGCAATGTCTGTAGAGACTGAATTGGAGCTGATTCACCACGGCTTGATAAATGTAGGGACAAAGCTGTTCATGGAGCAGCATAATCATTGCTCATTGCTTCTAATATAGTTACACTACTAGCCTAAAATTAAATATGGAGCTGTGTCTTAGGGTATATGTGGGACACTCAGAAGTCTCTGCCGTAGGACCACAGCTTTCAAGAAAACCAGTGAGGCTTCTGCTCTCCAGGCAATGCCTGGACATAAGGGGATGATGGAACGCTGGTTTTAAAAGAGCTCAAGAACTCACCAATGCCTGTTCCAGCACCGAAAGAAGAGTTTGATTTTTCACATACATTGAAAACAAGGTTTAACATGAGCAATGTTTGGCAAACAGCTATAGTAAGATCTATAATTCATTCTCCATTTCATAATGGAAGGGATTGCTGTTTTGACCAAGACATCAGTACTTACGCTTTTGCTTGCAATGACTGAGTTTCATTTGTTAAATATATCTATATATGGATAATGATTCAGAATAGGTCTCCTTATCAGGAGTCTCTAGAAGACATTCCTCTTGAAGGAATATGCTGATCATTAAGTATGAAACATCTATACAATTAGAAAATAGAATAATCTCAACATTTTTTCAAGGTTTTATCTATTCCCCTGGCACTGATGTAATGTATGGGAAATTTTTAGCGACAGTTTTTGCATTAATAATGCTTTCACGTGACTGAAAAATGATTGTTTTTCTATTATAGAATTTCTAGCTTAAAGTGATTGCAGTGGTTGCTTTTAATGCTCATTGCATCAGGACTGGTGACTTTTTACAGTGTTACATTGCTCACAGATACTTATTTCTGCCCATTGCATTTGCTACTGCGTACCAAAAAGTGCATTGCTGCCATCTTGTGAGCTGCCTAGTTTATAGCACACCAGGTAGAGACCAACTGTGTTACAAAATATAAGACATCAAGCGGACAATAGAGCTGCTTCCAGGCCTGTTCTCACACACGATTGTAAAATCTTAATTACCAGGAGATTTAGCTACATTCTGGAGAAAACACATATGACAATTGCTTTCTCCTTTGTGAACATGTCTGGTTTCTGTTTGTGCAGGAATAGATGTAAGAACTGCCATTTAGGGAAATATCTATGACAAGGCATTTGTAAATCACAGTTCGTTCTTCCAGTGTAAAACATTTCCTGGGTGGTCAAATAAGAGGAACTGATTCGTGGGTGGGATTTGTCTCATCTATCTTATGGTTTACCAGGTACTTACTACCTCTGAGTGAAACACACTGGGCACCCCACCCAGGCAGTGGAAGCATTTTTAGGACACAATTCATCCGACTTGTTGGAAACAGCTTGTTTAGCATGGGACGAATCACATCCTAGGGGAGCCTGTTTCTCCCCACTGACGGAGCCGAGGGCTCCAGCCGAGCTGCTGATACCTGTGCCAGAGGTGTCCCCGTTCAGGAAGGTGAATCCCACCAGCTGTAGCTCCTGGTGCTGGACTTAATAGGGAAGGTAATGCCACCCTTATAAGTTAAAGAAACACGATGACTTTCCTGTGATTGACCCTGCATTGTAAAAAGCTAGAAATAGAAGGCACAGCTTGTCCTTGCTTCCTCTTTAACCCCACCACTAGCTGCTGTCTTTGGGGACGAGCACCGAAGCCCTGAACAGCATTAATCCAACACATGCACCTTCCCCAGACACGCACCCAGTGACGTGGCTCTCCCCTGCCGCGGTCCGACCGCCCTTTGCACCTGCACCGGCCCTGGGGAAGCCGTGTGGTTCGGGCAGGGCTTTCCCTTCATGCCTCCTGCCCTGCGTTGCAGGGTTTCAACGTGAACCTGGTGACGACGGACCGTGTGTCGGCTCTCCACGAGGCCTGCCTGGGCGGCCATGTCGCCTGCGCGAAGGTGCTGCTGGAGAACAGTGCTCGGGTGAGTCCCGGGGATGCCGGCGGGGACGTGGGTGCCTGGAGCGCGGGTGCTCCCTGCATCAGCGGGGATGTTGGACGGGCTGCCCGTGGGGCAGGGCCAGGCTGCGGATGGACAGGAGCATCCCGGGCAGAAACGGGGAGAAAGAAAACAGTGCTTTGTTTCCGTGGGTAATGGATTTGCCTTCCCCGGGTGGTTGCTTGGGTCACCCCGTTATTCTGTTCTGTTTTCCCTCTGTATGTGAAATATAGTCACGATTGATGGAAAAGGAATAAGAGATGCTAGGTGAAAATACCCTTGAAGAAAATGACTTATCCCTTTTTTCGCCCCATAACGATCACTGGGATTGGCTCTGGTTTTCTGTGGGATGGTTTGGGAGTCTCACGTAAGTAAAAATAGATGTGCTTAAAGCAATGAAACTTTTTATCTGCTAATAAAATAATATTTACCCCAGTTGGACCTAAGGTAGAATACATGTTAAAAATGGAGGTACAGGAATGGATGAAATATATAAAAATATATTTCATTCAGCTGGCTTTTCAAGTACAATTTATATGGCAAGAAACTGAGCAACACCGTAACAGGCAATCAAGCTATCCTTTGTAGAAGAAAATACATTTGTTAATGTCCTAAACTGTATGCCAAGTTTCAATCCCTTAGAAAGATGAAAGGAAAACCTCTTTCTGCTCAATTTTACTTGATTTTGGTATATTAATGAGATTGCCTTTTTATAGCTCAGAGAAATCGTCTCTCAACTACCTGTTGCTTTCCTAAGAAATCAGCCTGTTCCTGGTATAAAATATAGCTCCGGCGTTTTTTGGTTTTTGCTTTTCCCCTGCACTCTGTTCATAAATAAAGTCAACAGGCCGTTGTCTAACTTCTGGGAGAAAATGTGCCATTCTGCTGCTCTCCTTTATTGCTGAGCTCTTCTTTATTTCCTTTTTTTACCAAACCATTTACTCCACAACAGCTGTCTTACCATTCTTTCCTCTTTTACGAGTTAAACCAATGCCCAGTAGAAAGGGAAAGCAAGGAAGTAATTTTTATTTTTCACTTATCTCCTTGCTTACCCTTGGTTATCATCTTGCTGAATTGCTGGCCCTATTGTGAAATGATGCTGATAGACCCCCAGTGCCTCCAGCATCTCCAGCCACATCTGCCCGATGAGACTGGAGGGAGGCGGGGGGCAGTGATGGGCTGCAGGCCTGCAGCATATAATCTGCCTGAAATACAGATACCCCCGAAGCATATCTATTTCTTTCCTTTTGCTGTTTTAGAAGCTCTGCAGGATGAGGGATAGTTTAGCTCAGCAATTAGCAGGAGGGGAGGAAGATCAAGGAAGAGGCTGGGATCTGTAGTGACAATGTTGTTGAAACAGAGTCTTAGTTGGAGCCTTGCGATTTCAGGAAGAACAAGCTGCATTTTGGGCTCCAAAATCTGAGCAGACAGATGTCCCCCATGCTGTGGTACCTGGTATCTCCCCATACCATGCCGGCTCGCCCACCTCCTGGCCCCATCATGATTATTTTCCAGCCAGGTCTGTTCCCTCCACTGGTTTTCCATGAAGGTGAGCAAGCAGAGGAGGCACCAAGGAGCAGGGGCTGCCTCCTCCAGTGTACCTGCCTAATCTGCAAGTGCAGCTTCACGTGGGGGAGCGTGGCCTCGCACTGGCTGCTGCGTGGTTGGAGCCGCTGAAGACAGCAAGGACCGAAACACTGGAAATGGCAAGGACTGGCTTGTAATTGTGGGAAAAGCACCGTGTGGAAAAAGGAGTTAACTCATACAGCATCGTAAACAAGTCAGTAGTTCAAACGAACGAGGACAAATGTTATCTAGGAAGGTATCAACTGCAGATGGTCTGCTGCTGAATTACCCAGAATAAACCAATAGGTTCTTAAACATTACTGTCTTTCTCTGCTTTAAAGGCAAAATATCTTGCTAGTTAAATTGTGTGAGCTAATGTATTTCTACCCTGGTGCTCCGACCCCTTTGCAATGCAGGTCCTATGCTTGCACTGATAGCAAAGTCCTCCGACTTCCCCAGTGGCCCAGGACTTCTCCAGCCCTTCCTCTCCCGTCTCTTTCCTCTTCTCCCTGATTTGGAAATGGCACAAATTGCCACGTGCTTGCATAATCCATTGCCCTTCTCCAGTGTGCCACAGAATTAAAGACATGCAGATTTGCTGCATAATTTGCCTCTGAGGGCTTGCTATGTAGTTAAACATAGCAGCTACGGTACTGTGCACAACATAGGCTGGGGATTGTGCTGTGCCGGTGGAGAATGACAGATGGTGGTTCTTGCCAGGTCTTTACATCGGAGGTGGAGGAAGGAAATTCTCTCTTACACACACACACACACACACGCATATGAACACAAACTCTTTCAAGCTCCTTTTCTGTTCGGCATTAAGACTATGTTTCCATGAAAATTTCTTTTGCTGGAAACGTGTTTTCAGGTGAAAGCATTAAACATGAAGTAAATGTTTTCATTTAAAAAGCAAAGCCATTTTTATCTGAGCGTATTCTGGCTTTGGGTTGGTGCAAACTAGATGATCATGAAGATACTCGAGTTCTCCACACACTAAAAAATTAAAATCTGCATTTCCTGAGCCACTCTAGGAGGAGCATTCATAGCAGGCAGTGTCACTGCCTTATGGCACTAGCTATCCATGAAAGAGGGCAGACCTCAAAGGAGAATGTAACATATGTTCTGCCACAACATATAACTCTGAAAGTTGTTAACAAAATCAATTCTGAAATTAAACAAGACAAGCGTCTTTTTCTGGTGCATTTTTGGTGTGCGCATGATGCACACTGCAAGGGCGTTCCTCTTAAATCGGATTATCCCGAGTGTGTTTTGCTGTTCCAGGTCAATGCAGTCACCATCGATGGGATCACTCCTCTGTTTAACGCCTGCTGCAGTGGCAGTGTGGCCTGTGTCAACATGCTGCTCGAATTCGGAGCCAAGCCGCAGCTCAGGAACCACCTTGCATCGCCCATTCACGAAGCAGTCAAGAGAGGTAACGTTCAGGCTGTGAGTGAAGCTAATAATAACGAAGTGAGGAATACATCTTTTATTGATGTTAAAATATTTTTCCAAAGAAAAACTTGTCCGTGCTGGTACGGATAAATAGGCTTGGCTTATTCCCAGCTCTTGTGCCTCGTTGGTTGTATCTGTGTGTGTTCTGCTCTACAGCACTTCATTGACGGCTCTTCCTCTCTCCACAGGGCACAGGGAGTGCATGGAGATCCTTCTGGCCCATCAGGTTGACATTGACCAAGAAGACCTGCAGCATGGGACCCCGCTCTATGTGGCTTGCACGTACCAGAGGACAGACTGCGTCAAGAAGCTTTTGGAGCTAGGTACACCTGGAAAAGGGGCCAGGGAAGAGCTGTGGTGGTGTGAGCCAGCGCTGCTGGTCTCTCCGGGCTGCCTCTCCACTGCAAACATCATGGGTTATTTCCACAAGAGGTGTTTGGGCAGCCCGAGTCTGTGAGACTCGTTTGAAGCTATTAAAAATTTCACCTGCATTCATGAAGAATTTATTATTTCCTCAGTAAAAAAAGCCCTAATTACAGACACCTCCCTGAGACTGTCTGAATGTGAAAATAAAATACTTTTAGTTTTCTAGAATGATAACAGGAAGCACAGACAATGCTGACTAATATTAGTGACCAAAATCAACTCTTGATTATGATAAACTGCCATGCTAAGCATTAACTTCACCTGCTTCTCAGTGGATGATGAAGACAGCAGTAAAGCTGCTTGAAAGAATAATCACTGCAGGTCCAGGCACAGCCTATGAGCTAGCATAAATTTTTGCTGTCGGTGTACATTAGCTGACTTACAGCTGCTCGAAGTGTGGCCCTGCTGTGCCTGGAGAGCCCAGAGCAAGCATTTCGCATGCTGTGCTCCCGGAGTTATTACACTGAGATACCTAGAGGTTTTTTTTTCCCCCAGTAATTAAATTAACATAATCTATGTTAGATTTTATGTTATTAACAAATTTACAGACCATATGGTAGGCTTTGAACATCTATTGGGTTGAAGGTCAAACTGCTCGGTTCTGTCCATCACAGACAGGGTTTGGTAGCTCAGAGGGCATTTATACAGCAGGCATTTGACCTGCTGAGTTTTGCACTGCTGCTGTTGAGAGAAATGAGGGAGGCCTCTGTGCCATCTATCCCCTTCATTTATTGAGGCTACTGGTGGAAACCAGCCTGTGTGATGCGAGTTTGGACAGTTCCGGCTGCCTCCTGGATCTAACCGTGCACTCCTGTTCACTCAAGGAGCCAATGTTAACATGGGGAAGCGATTAGACACCCCCCTCCACGCGGCAGCAAGGAAATCCAGTGTGGAGGTAGTCGTCTTGCTGACAGACTATGGTGCTAACCCGAGATGCAGAAATGCTGAACTCAAATGTGCCCTGGATCTTGCCGTACCCAACAGCAGAGTGGAGCAGGTGCTGCTGCTTCGGGAAGGTAATGGTTTCCTTTCTTCTTCTTTTTTTTTTAAGTAGAACAGTATTTATTTCCTTTACCTAAGTACATTTTCTTAACTGCTTTTATAAGTAATGCTCTATATAAATTCTCTTAGCTTCTCTACTGATATCAAGCCTGCAGCACATGACACAGAAGTAAGCGATCTCTATTTTGTTGCTAGATCTGCCACCAAGTGTCAGGGTTTTAGTGGGTAAATCGGTCAGTTGTTCTGTACTTTCTTTTCCTGTCTACTGAAGGAAAATTATACTTATTTACCTATCGGGACTGTAAGGATTAAAAACCACCATGAAAGTTTATTCATTGATAATATTTTAGTACTACCATCTTGTGTTCAACTTCTCACCGTGGCTCAATGTCCTGCTTCCTGCAGAAAAAGCGGCATGAGTGTGTGTGCCCTTGGTCACCAGGAGCAAGCAGAGCTATTTGCCAGGTGGCTATTCAGCTTCACGGCACACAGCTCTTCCATGTGGTTCATGGGGCTGCAAACCCAGCACAAACCAGCAGTGCCCTTTGCAGCTTACTGTCAGCCTTCCTGCAATATTTCTGATTATCTTTACAGTCTACTGGAAGAAACTTCTGAGCAGAAATTAATCTAGATCCTCTTGTGCCATTTTCACCTCCACCACATGCAGCCAAAACTTGATGCATCCAATAGCAATATCCCTGGGATATGGACATGCTGAATTAAGTCCCCGCACTGTGTTTCCCAGCTCACTGGCACCCTGTTAGTCGGTCTATGCCCCCCAGGGCTTTGCCAGCAGGGAGGGTGAATGGTGCTCCCCAGGTGGGCAGCCTGCCGCCTTCCTGGGCACACCTCGCTCCCCACCAAGGAGCAAAGCACGATGTGCACAGAGAGCCTGCTTCCAGCTGCAAAATAGCTCTTGGATGGTAAATTAATATTGTCAATGGTGCACATAAGCTTTGTGCCAGCCCTCCGCACACAGGTGGGTTTTATAGAGGAAATGAAACATTGGTTTAATATCCTTCTGTCCTACTCCCTTTCTCCATGGCTTTTCATGAAGAGCTTTAATTTGTCATGTCTAAAACCTTCTGGGAGGACTTTTGCTTGAATGCTTCTCACCTCTTGTGACTTCTGTCCCCGCCTCTGAGATGTTCAGGACTCGGCGATGGCAGGCTGCGTGAGCAAAGGCAGTGCTTGCACATGTCCTGCTCCAGTTGCCCTGTGTGATTGAGAGTTTGTGTAGATAAAGAAATGTTCCGATATAAATAATTTTCTCTTCTTGAACCTTCTTTTGATTTCCACTTTCAGCTTGTCACCCTCTCCTCCCTTACAGTCAGAGGCACTACACGGCACTTCAGCTCCTGCTGGCTCTTCATTTTTCAGAAATGAAGTTTCCTTAGTTTCCTCACCTATCCCTTCAGTCCCGCTTTCAGATACTTTGAGGTAGCTGACATCTGCAGCTGCCCTTTCCCCCTACTTCTGTGTTTTCTCAGGCCCTTCTGTTTGAAATAAGCACCCCAGGGACTTCTCTTGAAAAGTTTTCTTTCTATCCCCTGACTTTTCTGCCATGGTTACTTAGATGGCTCCCTTTAATTGCTCCTCTTCCTAGCTATTAAGTGGTGTGAAATATAAAATGTTTCTGTTTTCCTAAATGCTTTGGGAGATGGTAGCTTCTTTCTTCACTTCCAGTGACAGTAGTGCAAGTGCTCTTTTCTATATATCCTATATTTTTCTGTTAATTTCTTCTCAGAGGGGGCACTATCAGCCTGTTTAGGCTCCTAAATTTTCCTGTAGTAAAAGCACAGATTATGAAGCTTGCCTGGAAGATATAAGGACAGGCTTTTAAACACACAACTCTACCCATTGCTTGCCAAACACTGCTGTGATCACTACTGTTTGGCCAGAAACCGGAGGGGTAGGGCTGATCCAGGGCTCGAAAACAGCACCTCTGAGCAGGTGCAAAGGTTCAACCTGGGGCAGCTCCAGCAAGAGGAAAGCGAAGGGGAGGCAGGGACATGTTCGCTGGCAAGTTGCTTGCATGTGCAAATGCATGAGATTGCAGAAGCAACAGAGCCTCATTTCCAGTGGGTTTGTGCCTGGTGTGCCCCTCACATGACCCGCGGGGGGATGGCCTGGGGGCACCTGCCTCGTCACCCTGCAGGGAAGCCACCGGGACAGCACTGCTCTGTGCAGTGCTGTGCAAGCCACTGCCCAAGCCGGCCTCCCCGTCGTCCCAGTGAGTCCTCCAACAGCTTTCCTACCAGTTGACTCTCAGATGTTTAACAAGAGTTTATCACATGTGTCAACCTTTCCTTCACGGCAAGGGAAGGGCAAAAAGGCCTCTCATCTTTTTATTCTTTTTTTTTTTCTTTTATATATATATTTTTTTATTTTATATTTTTATTTTTATTTTTTTACCCTGGGTGCCTTTTTGCACAAAATTTTTGGGGACTTTCTATCTTCGAGACGTTTTCCTTTCAGTCAGACTTAATTAAAATTGGATGACACATTAAGAAATTATTTTGGGGAGCGCTGATAAACTGACTGACATACGTAAATATTCAGAGACAGTGTGGTCATGTAAAAAGGCTAAGTTGCAGTTGCTACTTGTGCAGGTACCTGCTGAGACACCAGTGGTTGGAAGAAGCATGTTCTGTATATATGAACAACTAACTGTATTTGCCATATCCACCCTGTTATGGCTGGTCTATACTGAGCACCTCTGCAGCTCCCCGTAATCCCTCTTTATCCTCACAACACTGCTGGGAGTTGGGTTATTTTCTGAGCAAGGGCTATGCCTCCTGGTGCTCTCTCTCCAGTGCAGACACCTTTATGGCATTTTAAGTATTTGCTCAAGAAAAGATGCAGACAAGCCTAGCCGTGCATGAAGAAAAAGGTTTTCAGTGCTCATAGTTTTCAAATTGCTGAGACAGTTTTGACAACATAAGTTAAATATGAACAATAACGTATTTAGCTCTCCCTGACTTTGGCAAGTCATTGTGTAGTGCTTGATCTGATTTTCAGATCTTGCTGGTGTTTGTTGCTTTCTGACTTATACTGGTGGTGGGGTTGGGGGTCCTTGTTCTTGCCTTTGTTTTTTTACAGGTCCTGCCAGCCTAGCCCAGCTGTGCCGGTTGTGTATCAGAAAGCATCTGGGTCGGTCGTGCCTATATACAGTCCACAAGCTGCACCTGCCTGAGCCACTTGAGAACTTTCTCCTTTATCGGTAATTCTGTGACTATCTTTAAAGAAAGAGGAACAAATGGTTGTTTACTCCGAAATTATTATATTGAAGAAAAAAATCAAAGACATCATTTACTGTCTTCGGTAGATACCAAACATTAGCTGCTATGTGACAGTGCAAATTGAAAACACCTTTTCACAGACAGTGAATGATATTATGGATACAGTTCCCTCACAGTTTATTGCCACATCCACTTAGGCCAGGCTGAGAAGTTGTAATACATGAACAGCTCACCTGACATGTGTTTGTAGATGCACATGCACACATCCACCCACTCACAGACACACACAGAGGTTTCCCCTGCATTTAGTGTTATATTTATTCCTGTAGTATCTGTGCAGCTTCTTCCTCTTGTCTATCCAATCTCACTGTCAAAATCAAGGTAGTGGCTCTTATTCTTCCACTAGTGTGAGAATCAAAGCCTTCAGTGCCCAACGTCAGCCGTGTATAATATATTGCACATCTTTTGTCAGCTTTGACTTTGCATCCTGCCACCTCTTTCCCGTGGTCTAGTGGAGCCGTAGCAACTCCCAGCAGGCTCTGGCTGACCAGCCACTGTACATCTCCTCACCCTGAGCCCAGCTGCCCCCAACACTAACACATCTTGTCCTCTGAGGTGCAAATGGTTTTATCAAAGCAGATGCAGGGGTTTGGAGTAAGCCCACAAAAATGTGTGAAATTCTTAAAGAAACCTTCATCTCTTCTAGAAGAAGCGCTAAGCTATATCACCTGAGATCTGGCTGTGTTCATTACATGAACTGTTTTTCTTAGCTGAATTCCAGGACAGAACTGCAAATGTTTTCATAGGCACAGTAGGTCAGCATTCAATGTCTGTCCTTTGCAAGGTTTAAAGATAACCAAAGGAATGAGTTGTTTCTCTTCTTTTGGGCTTTGCATGCTTTGACGTTTCTCAAGGTAAGTCCTTTGGCTGTAGAGCAAGAGAGAAGCAGGGCCCCTAAGGATGGTTGTGCATCACTTAAATATTCTCCTTGATGGATATTGCTCGCCAGGAGGAGAAGTTTGCAGGCTTGTCTGCTCCCTCATCCCCTACTCTAGAGGCTTTCATCACCTTCCTGTGAGAACGGATTTTGAGTGTTATGACTGTGCACATTGTGGTATTAGTTTAAATATCATTAGGGTTAGTAGCTTGGACACAGCAAAGCTAAAAATGTGCACCTCTTTGAGTTGAGAAATGTGGGATCCAGCAACTGGTGCAACACCTGCGTGGCTCCGTAAAGGTTTGTTTATTTTTCCCATGGAGGTTGTTCTGATGGGAGAAACGTTTCTTCAGACCCGAGTTTTGGTAAACTTCTGCCATGAGACAGGCAATGGTGTTTCACTAGTTGTAGCAAAATGGGAAATAGAGGTAAAAGGAGAGTCTGTCTCCACTTAGTTCAACTTCACTGGTTCGTGAGGCCGAAGACACATTTTCAGGCTGTGAGACGTAGTGGTTTTATTCTGAACTATGCATGCTGGTACCAATTTTCACTGCCCATACATCTTAAATCAGGGGGAACTGGTCTGCTGGAGGCTTCCAGGAGCCTTGAGCTCCTGTACCTGCCCCAGCAGCAGCAGCCTCTCTGGTTCGATGTTAATCCCTTAACCACCGTGAGAGTTTCCCTCTCTGAGACATAGGTCTAATGTTTCCCATATTTTCTTACGATTAATTCAGCACAAGTAAGATAAATTGTGCTCCCAGTAGTTCACAAGACTGGACCTGCAATGTTACAGTCAAAAATGAATGTGGTTTTCAGTCTGTGTTTGCACATATTGAATGCTATCTGATGGCAAGAACTATTGCCCATAAAGTTGTCAGTGACATGAATGACCTTGTACAGTACAGAATATCATGAATCTCAGAGACTTGAACTCTAAATTCTCAAGAGCCTCTGAAAATCAAATACTATCAAGAAAGAAATGTCTATATTAATCTGATGTCAGCAGATCTCTCTCGGTCTTATCCTTACTGCCAGCTCACTTGCTCCGTTTGTAAGGTGGCAGTCAGAATACCATCCGCTATCTAAATGGAGAGGCAGAGCCTCAGCTGTGTGGGTTGTCAGACTTGCATTGCAATTAGGAACTATGGCAATTTATGGGATCTATTTCAGAATGTATAATACTGAATTGATTTCCTACTGCGATCATCAGTGAAAGCAATAATTCACTTGCATAGGATTTTAAATTGAAAAAATGTATCTTCATTAAGGAAATGCATAGTATATTCAGCCTCTCAGAAAGGTTTATGTTAAGATGCAGCAGAAGCTGCCCTGTATTTATTGCTGATATTAGCTTCCCATCAAAAAATCACCTCACCTTTGCTTCCTCCTGGAGATATCAGTCTTCCTGAAATTCTGTATATCAGAGGGTCTGGAGGGAACAGAGCCTTAATAAATCAGAAGAGCAGCTCAGAAGTCCTGACGTTAAGAAATTTCATTAGAAACTTTACCTAGACTTTCTTGCTCTTATCTCAAAAGATTAAGTTACCCATTTAATTTTCATTGACTGTGCTTTGTGTTGTAACAATGCACGGAAATATTGCTGAGGAAATAGCTGGAGGAGGTATTTAATTTTTTTTTGCAAATACGCTGTCTCATGTGAGGATAGGGAAGGACTGGGACAATTTGCTAGGAGGCTACTGAATCTTGTTGGTGATTTTTCAGAATGAGTTTGAAAAACATCTATCAGATGTGGATACAGCAGCTTTTCCCCAGGCGGGAGAATGGCTAACTCACAAGGTCTCTTTCCTTCAAAATAGGTGGCATCTTCTCTGTCATTCTATGATCATTGACAGAAACCGGTTATTTGGGTAAAATATAGTTTTCCTGGGAACACAGACATTTTTCAGTGCTGCAGTGTCCATTGCTATACCACATCTGCATGACTTTACCTCCAACAACTGCCAGTACTATCTGCTTCAGTGAAAAGTGCTGCATATCTCAACAGGAATAATTACACAATATCCTGGCTATTGGAAAAGTTCTTCTGAACCACAAACACTTACTGATTCTGAGTACAGACACTGACTTGCAGTGTAAAGTACGAGCTTGGGCTGTGGATGCTCACTAGCCATAAAGTCCTTGGTCCTGGGTATATTTTGCAGGAGTGGCTTAAATGGGTTACTGATGTACAGTATAAAACCAAAAGACTTCCTTTTATCGTTCTCAATCTGTTGGGCCACTTTTCAGTTTTCTTATCTATCTATTATGAGAGATCCAGTGTGGATTCAGAAATGCCAGTGATGAGGACCTCACAGATGTCAGCCTAATCAGATGTTGACTTCAAACCATCATTAATTACTCAGTATATCTCTATCATTGCTCATGATCCAAAGCAAAACAAAATTAAATGGGCTTTGTATCAGCCCTGTCTTTATCTTTATTCTAAAATAAGCAGTCTTCATATCTACGTTATTTCTACCAGTAGATGCATTCCCATGTCTCAAAACATCTTTGCAATCCTTCCCCCCCTGCACTGTATCTTTTCTCACATCAATAAGCTCCTGTTCATAGGCATGTCTCTTCTGATCATCTTTCTCCTGGATTCACATATTTCTCCTTTGTCACTAAGAAGACAGTTTTTAGTTTCCTCCTTGAGGAGTCTAACTCTTCAACAGCAGGAATTTTAGCCAAGGTCAACCTGTCTCCTTGTTGTCTGTGTTATTTCTCTTGCTCACCAGGATGCTGTGTTGGGGTCCCCCCGCCAAACCTGCACATCTCAGCCCTCCCTAGGCTTGGGGGAGGGCACTGGTGTTCAGAGAGCTCTCACCCCCGTGGCATGTGTCCTGCTCACAGGCTCCTCAGCTGGCTCATCCTTGTGGGAGCAGGGCTGCACTGGCCACCATGCTCATGCAGAGCTGGAGCAAGTCATTTGGCTGTGCCGGGTGCTGTCTGGGCTAACTCCAGGCACAGCACCGCTACTTGCTGGCTGTCTGGCTGCACATAGCTGGTTTTCTCTGTGCCTGATCACAGCAGGAGACATGCTGCTGTTGTTCACAGTTTGCACTAATTTGTAAAGACTGTTGTGGCAATGCTCTTCTTGCTCTGCCCTTGTTGCTATCTCAGCACCCTGGCCCAAAACCTGGCTCCACAGGTTTCCTTGTAGCTTGAGAGCACTTTTTCCCAGAGTCTCATCTGCAAGAAGTCTGGCTAATGGGCCACCTCCTCAGGGACATACAACGGTGAAAATAAATAGACCAACACATTTTGAAAGGGTTTAATGAACAATGTTCCTCACAGTTGGTAGGAAAAGAAAAGTTACATTCTAATTTGGCCCCTAAAAGATCCCCATTTTGGTCTCCTGACCAACCTGTTGGGTTCAAGTTGACCTCTGTTGCCTGCAGTGCAACTCTGCTATTGGCATTTAACAACCCTCCATCCTCTCTAGGACTCAGCTTTTCATAGCAGATGTGCCAGTCCCTGATTTTCCATCTGTCCGGCTGAATCTCCCATTCAGAGTGAAATTAAAAAGGGGGGAAAATGCTAAGCTGCTGAAACTTCTGGTCATACTGTAGGAGCTGATATTCCCCACGTCTGCCTTGAGGTGCCGACATCCCACCTTCCTAGGCAGACACAGGCTCAGAGGGAGGCTGTCCGTCCATCCATCCACCTGTGTGCTCCCTCTTCTTGTGACCGGACATGCCCGTGCCACTTTGGACAGCGGGACCAGGGGCTCATCTCCTCCCGACTCTGTCTTCCCCCAGGGAACTTGAGCCTGGTCAACATCCACCTCATGGCATTTAGACTTCTTCTCACCACCCGTGCTAGAAATTAGTGTTGTGCTGCCCCTGTGCAAACCCTTGCAAAGGGGGTCATTGTCCCCTCCATCCCACTCTCTGTCCTCCACTTGCTGTCTGCTCTGCAGGGCAGGAGGCGCAGCGGCTGCCCAACACTTTTCTGTCCCAAACCTGACCTCTGTCTCCTGCAGCGCAACTCTGCTATTGGCATTTAACAACCCTCCAGTCCTTATTGGATTGAAAATACTGGTGGTGTGTCCCAGCTAGGGCAAGTCTGATACTAATGAAAATGAAGCACCTTCACTGACTCTTAGCTGAAAAATCTGGCTGACCTATATGCGGGGCTGACAGTTCATGATGCCTTTGTACATTTTTTTTTCAGAAATTAACTTTTTTCGCATGACAATTGCTCCTCACTGTGATTTTTTTTAATGTTCCACAAGAGATGTCTAATATGTTAATGTCAAAATCAGATTATTACACATAGATCTTCTGTCTAATTTGATTTCTATTTCCTAAAAATTCCTTTGTCCTTAAATTCTATGCCATTTGTAGAAACTCATGATGGATATTGCAAGCGAACGAAAAACTACATTGGGTTTGGAATTGAAAAATCTTCAGTAAAAGGTACCAGGAGTTGTGGAAGAAAGCACAATTTGCATATTCAGTTGAGAATAACATCTGGAAGGGGAGAGAGAGATGAATCATCAGAGCATGCCGTTCCAGCATTTTATTTAACAAGTCAGCCAAAGCAGCGCATTAGTCAGCAAACCGTTTCAACTAATATATAAACTTACTGGCAATGGATAAAGTTTCACATGCGTGAAAGATTTTGAACTTATATTTCAGTGAATTACACTTATATATCTAGAACTTTCATTCACAGCAATCAGAAAAAAACTATCATAAATGCCAAAACCCAGCACATAGTCAAGATAGCAATTTCTGTCACTATGCACCTAGTCTGTGTTGTTACCTTCTACAAGTTTGGGTTACCAGAATCACAAACGCTAACTTGGCTCACTTTCATTCAGGCGCAAAACTGAGGTCTGAGAAATACAATTATGTTCCAGCTAT
This sequence comes from Aptenodytes forsteri, assembly GCF_000699145.1. Classification (NCBI taxonomy): domain Eukaryota; kingdom Metazoa; phylum Chordata; class Aves; order Sphenisciformes; family Spheniscidae; genus Aptenodytes; species Aptenodytes forsteri. Next base: position 48,086 of record NW_008795041.1, on the reverse strand, counting down.
GTGAAAAAATAAAGTGATTTTGGTATTTATGGTAACAAGGTATTTAATGCTTTTATTTATCTACAAGATGTACCAAAATCTGTGGTGACTAGGAACAGGGGAAAAAATGAGACTCCCAAACCAGTCTTTGTGGGGAAGGAAAGGTTTGGGTTTAAACCCATGTTTTTTTGAAACAACCTAATGGAATAATATACAGGGCTTTCTAGTTTCGTCCTTTCCCCCAGATGTAGAGATTCAGTGGAAAAGATCTGAAGACAGTGAGAGAAGAAATATCTTGCCTTTTAATAGCTTTTCAGGCCTGGAGGCTGCAGCTGTTTCATCTGATCTCCTCTGTAACGCAAGCCACAGGACCTGACCCAGTAATGCACTAACCAGGGCCGTGCTTTGGGCTACAGCGTGTTTTACAAAACGTGGAGGTCAAGCAGGCTCCCCTGCGCAGCGCGGGCGCCCCCCCCCGGGAGCCGCTCTGCCGCTGTTAGTGCCCCAGGCCCGGGGAGGTGGTGGGATGGAGGGTTGTCTTCTCCTTTGCATACACCTGTTCTTGCCCAGAGCCAGGAGCTGCCGCCGCTGCTGCCGCCAGCGAGACGGTGTGCTGTGCCGGAGGGTGGTGCCTGGCCAAAGCCTGCTGAGCTAGTGCTGCGATTCTGGTAACCCAAACTTGTAGAAAATAAGATGAAAAATGAGGTCAGTAATGACAAAAATCACTATATTGACTATGTGCTGGGTTTTCTGGTGTTTGGTAGGTGAATTTTGCAGCATCATGCCATGTTTTTAGCTGTACGTTACCAAGGACTTGCTAGCAATATGTTTTTGTGGTGGATGGTTCATTTTCTGCCAGGTCTACTTGCTGGCTATAAATGTTAACATGCTGTAACAGTGTAGAAATTAAACAGGATGGGAAGGGAGGGAGATTTAGAGATTTCCAGAGAAAACTTGTTCTAACATTTATTTTCTGTTCTATGAGTGTTTGTGAGTAAAATGTGCTTTTTTCTCTTAGGAAGAGAAGAATTAAAGACTCCATAGGTCTTATGACTTACTCATTGTATTATGCCCATGTCGTGCTCCACCAACGTCACAAACATTAATCCCAACTTCTTTTTTTTCTGGGGTGGTGAGGAACATGCATTATGCTTTGTATTTGGAGAAGGGAGATGTATGAACTTACTGAATCCTGAAGAAAGTTAGTTTAGAGCGAGGATGTTAAAAATCTTTATTCCCTGCACTTTTCTCACACTACGTGCTGACTAAATACCTATTTTACTCTCGTCACAATGAACAAATGGTTATAGGTAGTGACAATGGCCCTGTGTTTTTTTGAAGGCTGGTGTAGCAATCCCCAAGAGGGTGATAGGGTTTATTAACAGTGGAAACAAAGCATATCTTTTCACATTTTATGCATTAACAAAAAAAAATTATACCAACTAGTTATGGCAACTGGGAGAGAAGTATTAAATGAAGAATATTAATAGTAGCGTAACACTGGCTGAGGACAGGGAAGGGGATGGGGCACGGAACACGCAGTGACTAAAAAGTTCAGCAATTTACTGCATTTTCAAATATTAAATCAGGGTATAGCTATCCCCAGATATGTTTCAAAGAATATGTCCATTTTACAGATGGACCTTCGTGAATTGCTAACTGCTTAAAGATCATCCTCAAACTCCGTGTAAACTGAGCCACTACTGTTCCCTTTTCATGCTGTCTCCATCACAGCGTAAGCTGAAATATTTTTAAGGACACTGGCCCAGAGGCACATCCTTTGCTTATTATTTGTATCTCATTATCCTACAGAGAGCTGCTTGCTTTTAGCAGTTTCAGAAGGTGAGTTTCTGCTGCCTGTAGCCCGAGATGTGTATAAAGATACTTTGGCTTTGTCCCAGGAGCTTTGTGCCTTTCATCACTGAGTACCTGTTAAAGACCACTCATCCCCAAATATCCAGAATGGCTCCTAATTAATGAGTGAGATAATTCTGGTTTGCTACCTATGCTTTCAGTGTCACTACAGATTTACAGCAAGGCATATATATGAAACATGGCATCCTGAGTAACTACAGTAACTGAGGAACAGATTTTTTGGGTCGGGGTTTTCCAAGACTTCAGTGAAAACTTTCCTCTAAAACGATACCAACAAGTAACGCCAGCTTGTTTCCACAAGCATGTTCCCATAGGCTGTTGGTATAGATAGGGCAAGAAATTTCACCCTGAGCCTTACACTGCTTTTTTGCTAGAAGTGCTTTCTGGTTCTGCCCCCCCAAAGCACTGCCCTCCCACCCACTGTGGGCATCCACAGTAGCAAGGCACCACAGCTGTTCTGCCGGGTGTCCGGGGGGGACGGCAGCTCTTTTGACATTTATTAAAATCTTTGAGCTGAAATGACTCATTTTGTGCAGAAAATTTCCCTGTCTGCTACTCATCCATTGTAAATGGATGAGAAATACCTAGGCTTTTCACACTTGCAGTAGCTTGGGAAGAAATATGTTTTTGCCACTGACCATGAAATTGCTTGTTAGTGATTTATTTATTTTTTTTTAACGTGCCTTAGGCATAGCAACTAAAAAGGCCCATCCTTGGGACATTTTACCAGATAATTCTCTTTGCCAGTATAAATCTCTAGCAAACTTAGTTGTCAGAAGAAACAGTAATCTGAGTGAGGAGGTTGCTCCAGATCTTCAGATGCCTGCCCCAATAGTGTCATGAAGAGAGGTGATGAGAAAATAATATCTGGGTGCAACCCGCTCACCTTTTCAAGATGGAGAATTATTTAAACCACTTTTTTTGTGGTCTGCAGCTGCAGGCAACTTCCAGGTCTGCTCTGAAGAGGGTGGGTGCGTGGAGAACTGGCCCCTCCAAGCAGTCTGAGGGGGTGCTCAGGCTGGGAGGATGCGGGAGCACGTGGGTCTGGCCCCCAGCGCCTCCCTGCACCACTGCCAGGGCGAGGGCTGGGTGCAGACCTTTTCGCCACCAGCCAAAGGGCAGTCGGGGTCCTGGGGACGCTCTGTTTTTCCTGGTCTGGGACATGGTGGACAACCCCAGGACCTGGTGTGGAGTGGCCCACACGCCGGGTTAGGTGCAGCCTTGGGAGAGGTCGGCTGGAGCCTGCCATGCACCAAGGATATCCCCACAAGTGAGGGAAGGGGAGGGCCAGGCGGTCCTGCCACACACTTTGGTCTTTATGCTTCAGCTTCAGGTAAGCCTTGCACTCCGTACATGGGCTTCCAGAGGTGGGTTCCCTTCTGCCACAACATCAGTTATTCAGACAAGCGGCCAAGCTGGATGGGTTGTAACTAGGGCAAGCTTGTATACTTGTCACCGTGCTCAGATCATAATCCTTTAGGAAGGGAAACTCTTATTTCTACGATATCAGCATTGTGAATCAGCATCCGTTAGCTGTTTCAGAGGATTTCCAGCCTCATGCAAAACAAAAGCCAAGCTGTGCTTGGGGACAGCAAAGGAAACATCCACCAAGGCACACTACTGCTGTAGATGGCTGCTTATTGCAGTTGCAACTTTGCATTTTCAAGAGAGAAAATATGGATAGCTCTTGATCTGAGCAACTAATCTGTCCGATACCAGGTGTGTGGATTTCTTAGGACTGAAGTTAACATTGGGAACAGTTCAGATCCTATGGCCTTGACTTAGGCTATTCCGCAAGCCCTCTTCTCCACAGTACCACATGCCATTTTCCAGGAGCAGGGCAGGGAGACAAGTATGTTGTTCAGAAGAGCCTAGTAATTTCACCCACTTTAGTAATTTGCTAATAATCTTTGCCAAAAGAAAATGAAAGCACCTGCTATGCCAGCAGGATGCTGGAGGGAACAGAACCAGATGCAAGGTCCAGGGACGTTTTCTCTCTCTGCCCTTATTGCCCAATCAGTTGAGCTGGCAGTGTAGCTTTCTGCAGGCCATTTTTGGAAGCCAACAGAAGCCCCAGTTCAGGACAAGTGTTTAAGGGATCATGGGCTAATTTTTGTGCAAGCTCACAAATTGCATATTGCAGTAGTGATAAGGTCTTGGTAACTTTCCCATGGGGAAGTCCTGGAAGGCCATGGTTGTGAGAACAGTTGGAGCGTACTGGCTGTTCCTATCACAGGCAGAAGTGTGGAAAGATATGTCACGTGAGGGAAATTTCTAGAGATAAACTCCAACAAGGTCTGGAAAGCAGCCGATGAGTGTGGGTGGAAAAACTTATTGCGATGCAATGTGCTAGATGAGCAGTGAACATCTAACCCCAGTGAAACTGGGGAAGAGAAGCACCAAAGCTGAGGAGCCCCTTAATTAGATACCTCCATCCCATGAGCCTTTTATCACCCTCCCATCTGCCTTTCTGGTACTCCTCAGCTGTTACTGCTGTTGCCTCCTGGTACTGATAGGCAGTGGGAAGAGAGAGCAACTAGGGGGAGACATAAAAAGTTGCTTAGTTTGGTAAGACCCACCACGGGCCTTTGGGCTTGGGAAGATGAGGCGTTTGCTGGCAGTCTGCATACTGGGGAATATGCTCTGAATGGGACCTGCCACCATGAGCGGTGCTTAGCAGGGCCAACTCGGCTGACCCCTGTGGTGCTGAGCTTGCTTGTGATACATTTGGGTTTTCTCCATGCTGGTCTAATCACTGGGATTGTTGGAAAACTATCATAACTTTTTTTAAAAAATGGAAATTGTTTTTCGGGCAAAATTAATGTCTTTGTGGAAATTATTTTGCTTTCTTCAGAAATGGCTATTTTACACTGGAAAGTTTGGGAACCAAAAAGATTTGCCAGCAAGCCAAAGAATTCCCACTGTTTTTCAAAACTAATAATGAGAAGTTAGAAAAGAGGAGGAGAGAGAAATTGAAATCTGCTCTATGTCTGGATTTGGGTTTCACTTAAATTCGGCATTGGACAAAACTACCTTACAGTTAGCCAAATTCTAGGAGACTGCAGTAAAAAACCACCACAGCTCTCAAGTACTAGGTTGAGGTTTTTGCTGTCGTTACACCTACCATCTGCTTACTGGTGTGTACTTGTCACATGAGATCATTTCACCACACTAGTAACCTGGCAGCGTTGACAAACCATATTACAACCCACAAGACAGGACAAAAAATTCCCAAGAAAGGGTTGTAATTGCAATGATTTGAAAAAAAACTTTCAGGGTTGGATTCTTTCTGCATGGACTGTAGTATACAAGTTTTAAAGCCAGTTCAGAAAGCAATGTCAAAATTTATTTTGTAGCATACGAAGACACTTATGCAGGTGTTCACTGAGAGATATTTGGCACCAGATGGTGAAAACAGAGTGTTGCTACTCTTCTTTCTGTGAGGAGGATGCCCTTAATCCCCTCTTTGCCACGAAGAAAATACAAGAAACTTGTGTGCAAGCTCTCATGCTAAGTTTGTCCTGCTCCCCGGGAAATCTTGGTGCTTCTGTACCTCTGCAATGAGTTAAAGCACAGATCCAGGTGCTACTGACACCAAGATGTGTTTGCTACTTCCTTCAGGGTCTGTTGGCTTTCATTTGGAGACTCTCTCGTTAAGTAAAACTGCCAACCTGCATAAGGCAACAGCAGTTACTTGCAGAAGTCTGTTTGGTCCCCAACCAGGCTGACGGGATGTTTGCAAAGGGAAGTTTCTGTGAGGGTGAGAGGACGGGAAAATGAGAGGAAGGGAAAATGAAAACATTGCACGCTCAGAACAACTGTAAGAAAAGGAAAGCCTCTGGAGGAGACACTTGATTTGAGGAAAGGAAATTAGGGATACAAGAACTGGACAATATTACAAATTTCTCCAAGGGAGAACTTCTTCACTCTGTGTCTGCTCAGAGATTTCACAGCAGCTTTCCAAAGAGAACCCAGGTACCTCAGGAAACGGTGCTGGTGATTTAGCACTCCTGCGGACAAGCTCCGGCAGATTTAACTGCTGTGATTTAAAACATGGCTGTTCCAGATGTTTGCCTTGCTTGTCAGCTGGAAATTACTGCCTTAGAGGAGAATGTGACATGTGCTAGTGTCCCAGGGCTCAAGTTTACAGGCTGGAGAAGAAAACTGCTTTTATGGGGTTTTGAGCTAACATAATGGACTATGTCCTAAGACAGTTGCGGTATCAGTTTGTGGCCAGTGCTGCCATCCCTTGTAAGGGCGTGGGTAATCTCTGCTGAAAGTGGGGAACGGGGCAGGGGGCAACAGCTTAGACCACTGCAGCTAAATCTGCCAGAGCTGTCTGTCAAAATCCTCCCCTCTGAGGTGCAGGTGCCCCAAAGTCAAGGTTTTGTGGTTCAGACATCGGACAATGCTGGCCTTCTGCTGGAGTGAAGACATTTCACCCTGAGCTGTTGCATCTAGAGGCTGTGTGGTGCTGAGTGCACCACAGCTCTGGTGGGTGGTCAGAGTCAGGTTGCTTGGCTGTGAATTTAGCCATACTTTTAAGGTGGGTTTCAGCTGATTAAGCGTACAGACCCGCATCTCTGCTTATCATCTAGGGCTCCCTTTTAGAGTCGGTGAAGGCTGACTCTAAAGGTCCAATTCATGTCCTCTCGGAGCAGACGTCTAAAATAGGTCAGGTGAATCATGGTCTTAAAATGCCTATTTCTCTTCGTTAGCTCTAAAGGAAAGCTAGAATTCCTGGCTCTGATTCAGAAGTTAAATTGAACAAATCCCATGTTTCGTGTCCAATTTTCCAAACATTTTCTGTAATTCTGTGGTTTGCATCCTCAGAAACCAATGCTGAATTTGCATGCCAAGACAGATTTACCAGCAGTGCGTTTTCACTGTTTGTAGCAATATTTGTGCCAATAATAATAACAAAAAGTGTTATACTTGTCCAAAATAGTAAATAATAATGAAATATTTTCTGTGATGAATAATTGATATGCACAATTTAAAAACTGATTAACAAGTGGGAGAAAAAATCAAGATAGTAGAACATTTCATTGAATTACTTATAAAAATTTAAATTTTTGAAGGGGAAAAAAAAAATGATTCCATTTATAAGATATGCTGTAAACAGAAAAAGGTTCAACTTTACTGTGCACTTTTGTCCACCGAGGATGGTTGCATCTGAATAACGATGAAGTGATTTCTGTAGCTAGCTCTGTTTATGTAGAACTTAGGGATGTAGGTGCTATTTAAATGGAAAATAGTATTGTAATGACTAAAAGCTTTGGTGCGTCTGTGTTGTGTAAGCTGTTTCTGATCTGTATTTGAAGTTGTGTGCTGTTTATCTTGAGATCCAGGTTGATGTTAAAACATGTTCCCTTGTTGCTGCAGAATTTTCTGCTTGCTTCCAAAAAAGATTCGCAACTAAGGAGGTTAAATGAATCAAAGCTTTCTTGCACATTCCTGGCACCCAGCAAGGCTGTATAGACTCCATAGGAATCCCCTGACTTTGGGATGTTTTATTTGGGGAATTTCATCTAGCTTGATGATGCCATTCATATCAAAATGATGCTTAAGAAGCAAGTGGCTCTAGATGGTTAATAATATTATGGTAAATAATATTATTTGCCACACGAGGCCAAAGCCAGCACACTGTCTCTGTAGGTATGTCTGAGCTATAAGCTGAAGCAAGAGCTCAAGAGACAATGTCCACCAAACTCTTGACCTATGTGTTTTCTAGCTACTCTCTGCTGTAATCTGGATGTATATCAGCATAAGGGCATCTGCAGTATAACTGTAGATGATTCTTGGTCAGCAGAGAAGGTGACTACACTCTCAGCTCTGAGCATGCCCCACACTTCCAAATGAAATGAAGGAGGGTTTGGGCTCACAATAAAGCGATTTTTTCAGGGCTTGAACCTTCCCTCTGAAGGAAGCTCACAGCTCCAGGGACTCACACTTCACTAATGTAGGCATAATCAATACGGCTTTAATCTTGGGAGATAATGGTACATGTTTTACAATGGAGGCTTTAGGAACCTCACATGTTGATTTCCTCGCTGCCCGTACAGTAGTGGGGAAAATCTCAGCAAAGAGAAAGGAATGCAATTGTGCAATTGGGAAGAAAAGCGGTGTTTCTTCCTTTTTCACTCTGTTCTCTGTGTTGCTGATTCAGCCTTTTTACTCTTTGTGCCTCTACTACAAACTCAGTTAGCAGAATTTAAAACTAGACTCCTTACAACTGTAAGAAGTACCAACCTTGTTAATGTATGTGACACAGAAAATTGCTGAAAGGTGAAATCTGGCCAAACAGAAAATAATTCTTATAGGAAAAGGTGTGCATGTGCTGGAGAGAGGCTGTGGTGGACACCACAGGGGACAAATGCAAAAGGTGGGGAGGCCCAGGAACCTGCATTTTCACAAGCTGCAAGAAAAATATTTATGGACCTATGATTTGAAAATAAGGTCTCATTCATCATGGGTGAGGACCACAAAAGCATTTCCAGAAGTGACAAAGCCTGGGAACTGCCATTGCAACCACCAGTTGACAAAAGAGAGCATGAGCCAATGTTTCCTTCAGTTCTTTGAGGTCAGTTTGTAAATCCAAGTAGACCATCTTGTCCCTTAATAAGTGCAGAGGAACCTCTTGTTCTGGGTGTTGGGCTAAGGTGTTCACTTCTGATAGGTCCCTTAGCAGGTACTTTTTCTGCTCTCCCACCATGTGATGGGAGAAACTTGGTTTGAAATGAAATGGGTAGAAGATGTAATTTGGTTATATATGTGTACACAGACCTACACATGCACGCATGCATACACACACAAATATACATACATATCTATCTGTATATATATATGCATGTACACACACACACACATATATACACAAATATATACATACACACATATATATTTATACACAGTATGAAATGAGCCTCCAACTTGTGCAGAGCTCCCTGCACCACCTAAATCGTAATGGACAAAGGGACCTATGCTGGCCTCCCCCTGCACTGTCCTAACCCTGCAAAGATTGCTGTGCAAGATAGCAACGTAGATGGGTTAGGCAGGGCTCGGGGGAGATCGAACCCTGCGGTTCTAGGAACTGAAGCATTTCTTTCGAATGGTGGCTTTCCTCCACTGTGTGCATAGAGGTAATAATCTCGTCTTATCACTTACCGATTCCCTGAATTTCCCACCTAGTGGCTCAACACAGTCTATGCCTGTAGGGCCTTTAGGATGCAAAGATAGGATAAGGTACATTTTGAAATAAAAGCAGTGTACTTGTTTGAAGATTTTCAGTGTAAATTTTTTTTAATCTTATGAACTTTTTGTAGATTTGAAGTTATTAGCTGTGTTGTCTTCTTGCCTCATACTCCTACCAAAAAGAGCCAGAGCCAGCTAAGTACCTAATTTTGGGTAGAATTGTTGCTAAGACTATTAATGCCTGAAGAAATTCTGCTTGCACCAAGAAATGGGATGGCTACATCCCAGGTAAGGGTCATTTTTCTCCAGTTTGTTAGCAGACAGGTAGGGTTTTGTAATGTAAGACATTTCCAGGCTGGAACAAAGACGGGGCAATCATCACAGGAACTGAAGGTGCTCTGACTAAGAAAAGACTTCAGGACCAGCCCAGGGGACAGGTATCTAGTTATTTGGGAGGAATGGATATGGCAACTGGATCCTGCGCTTGTTGTGGTTTCGCCCAGGTCTTTGCCTGTCTGGTGCTGTCAAAAGACAAGTGTGATCAAACCAGAAACTCCTTTTGTGAACCCTATGTCTATTTACTCCATGAGATACAAATACATGCAGAGCGGGACACCAACAGCCCAGGATAAAGTATGCCTGTGGGCTACCAGCCTGCTGTGGGCATCTTGGAGGCCCCCCTTTCAGAAAGGGTGATGGAAGGCAGGGATGTCCGCCCCCACGGGGAGGGCTGCAGACTCATCGGCCTCGTTAGGCGCTCTGTGCAACCTTACCAGCCTCGAGGAAGACCAGGCTACAGCTCATCTGTCAAGGCAGAGGTTTACGTAACACAGCATGACCAAAATACGTGCAACCGATACCAGACTGTTCAAACGATTACCCTATACAGTCAGCAGGTCTCTTGGTCAAAGGACCAAATGGCCAAAGTCTCCCTATCTGTGGGCGACTAGGGACTAAGGGACTTCTGTCTTGTACGCTCCTTCATAATATGGTTGAATTTAAAGCTCTTAGCTAATGCTTCTTCACTTATAAGTGAATAATCCTATTATTGCATATTTGGATACATGTGCTGATTCCTTTTAGTGGTGGAATTGCTGACATGTTTGCTAATACTGCTAAAGTTATGATTAAATGTAAGATGTGGCAACCTAGCCGCTAAACTCAAGCAATATTAAAGGGGAAAAATTGTTTTACCATTCCTCATTTCACATGTTAATCATCAAAAGCAACATTTATACCACTTTCTCCATTTACACATTTTTTTCCCCCAACATTTTTGATGATGAAATTTCAATGGCTAAGACACAAATGTAATTTCCAGTCAGACCAAAGTGTCAGCTTGCATCCAGCATGCAGGGCCAAACCCAGGAGCCAGGAGGGCATTCAGCAGGGAGAGCCCTGGAAGGGGCAGGCCCTGTCCTCATCCATCTTTCATTGGCAGTTGTGCGCCGGCATGTGCCCAGGTTGCCTTCACAGATTCCCTGCTGGCGGGGTTTGTGGATGACGTTCAGCTGCTCTTTGTATCTTTTAACATAACTGATTTTTTTAAAGATGTGGGCAAAGAAACCCTAAATATGATTCCAGATCTCTTGCATGTGTTATAAATAGGAATAAAAATGAAACCCAGTTGCTTAGGCTCAACCGAGTTAGGATCAGAATTAGCCCAGGATTAACAACTTTGTATCTCCAAATACACAAATGAAAATTCTGTTCTAGTAGACAAACTGAAAAAAAAACCCCAACTTAACTTTTATTTATATGGTTTAGACTTTTGCGTGGAAGTTCTGCCTACTTGCACTTGTACATAAATAAGCAGATATTCAGGGACAGAAAAGGATTTTGCGCTTGTAAATTATACTAATTTGGGAAAGAAAAAAGTGCAAATGGAGATGATCCGTGAGAACAGAATTTCTGCAAACAGATCAAGAGAAATGACGCGGAGGTCTTTCTGAAAAAACGTTGCCATTCGTTCGCTGGTCAGTTCGCAGTGTTTGTTTTAGACCAAGAAATTGCTTAAAAATAAAAGGGCACTGCTCAGATACGAAACCCCTGGTGTGACTGTGACTCAGTGAAATCAATTGAACCAGGGGCAAAGGAAATGAGCCCGCGCAGCCCTGCGATTTCCACGCCATGGAGACAGCACAGGGCCTCCAGTGGGAAGCGCAGCTCCCCAAACATGTGGTTTCAATATCTGTAGGGTATGCGGCGACCACTGCTGCGCAGCAGGCATTCAGCTCTCCATTTCTTGCATACTGTCAGGGCTTGGCAGATAAGAGGGGTGGTTTTGCACAGCGTCCAGCGTCCAGGGAGGTGCGCGGCAAAGTTGCCTGCAAACAACTTTCTCGGGAGTGGTGCAGATCCGCACGCGCTCGTATCTCTGTGGGTTTTCTTTGCAAATCCCCTGCAGGCAGAGTTTGCTCAACTAGTTGAACTGGCTCTTTCTGTCTTGTTTTTTTGGCAAACTAAGAATTTCCTTCCTGATAAAAACAGATGGCGGGCGCCCCGATTGGGCGCAGCGTTGGAGAGGATGTGACATCAGGCACATCTCTCGCTTCGCTGGATATCTGGCTGCCTCCCAGGGCAGCCAGGGAGCTGTTTCGTTAAATCCCAACCCAGGTACTCGAGTTTCTGCACAAAGTGCTGCCAGCACCACGTCCCAGTCTGCTGCAAGGTCTGTTCGACTCGTGTGTGCAGAGCCTGCTTAATAAATTACTCCCACCGCCGGGGGCTCGCTGGGGACGATGGAATTTGAACTCTCGAGACTGACCGCGAAGTGAAAAAACAGAAATTGGACAGAAGGGGCCGAGATGGATGATGAGGGAACAAATCAAAACGCCAGCAAATCGCAAGGAGCCGGAGGCCAGGCATCTGCAACGTCTCTATCAAACCCGCTGATGAGGGGTAAGTAACGCTCCTGCCTCGCCGCAAGCCTTCGCCTCTGCCAGCAGCAGCAAAGGGCAGGGTCAGGCTACGGTGGCATGGTCATCCTGATGTCCTGCTTCCAGTGCAGGTCCACAGTCAGTCCCACACAATGTCCCCATGCCCTCGCACTTCAGAAGGGATTTTAATAAGCTATTTCTATTTGATACTGAATTTTTGGTTATTTTTTTGGTGCATTACAGAAAAGAGTGTCTGATTCTTTATTGCAGTTTGTACAAACAGAAACAAATGCAGCACTTGAACCACAGCATGCTGAAAAAGAAGTTGCAATGTGGCATGTTTGACTTAGATTAGTGCCAGCTGGAAGATCAGCACTGGCTCAGTTCCTCTTTTCTTTTTCTTTCTTTTCCTTCCCTTCCTCCTTCCTTTCCTCCTTTCCTTTCTCATTTCTTCTCTTTTTCTTTTTTTTCTTTTTCTTTTTCTTTTTCTTTTTCTTTTTCTTTTTCTTTTTCTTTTTCTTTTTCTTTTTCTTTTTCTTTTTCTTTTTCTTTTTCTTTTTCTTTTTCTTTTTCTTTTTCTTTTTCTTTTTCTTTTTCTTTTTCTTTTTCTTTTTCTTTTTCTTTTTCTTTTTCTTTTTCTTTTTCTTTTTCTTTTTCTTTTTCTTTTTCTTTTTCTTTTTCTTTTTCTTTTTCTTTTTCTTTTTCTTTTTCTTTTTCTTTTTCTTTTTCTTTTTCTTTTTCTTTTTCTTTTTCTTTTTCTTTTTCTTTTTCTTTTTCTTTTTCTTTTTCTTTTTCTTTTTCTTTTTCTTTTTCTTTTTCTTTTTCTTCCTTTTCCTTTTCCTTTTCCTTTTTTCTTTTTCCTTTTCTTTTTTCTTTCAGATGAGCAGACTCAAGTGTTGTTGCCCAGTCTGAGCCACCAGCCCTGTAGGGTTCTTCTGCAATGGCCAGGGTGTTGTGGTCAGTTGTGACCAATGATGTTGTGGTCACCAGTGAACAGTTGTTCAGACAAATGGCCTCACTTTGATCATTGCTCTGTTGTCTGGCCCACAGCCATTGAAAATATGACATGGTGACAAAAGACAAGTAATTTAACTTCACATAACAGTTTAGCTAGACGTGTTCGCTGTAGCTCTGTTTTCTGAGAAGCTACTCCTTCAGCTCATGGCGAGTGCAGAGGGAATGAGGTAAATTAAGATAACATAACTTTACACTGTCCTGCCTCCCTGGGCTGTTCAGGACACTTTCATTCATACCAAATAGGAAAATAAGACCCTAAAACTAGATGATCAGTATATTTGCTGTGTTGTCTGCCTCTCCTCATGCGTGTCACGTACGTACATACTGAGGCTGGGGTGGGAGGGAAGAGATGGCGATGTTATTAACAGTATGAACCGAACCAGGTCCGCACTGGAGATGAGCTCCAGCAAAATGGAGGCTGGAAGGAGGGGAGCTCACACTCTGCACTGCTGCACACGGATCATTTGATCCTTTGAAAATCAGAGTTCAGTCCATTCCTCTTGTGTCTGCTTGCTCCATAGCAGAGTCAACAAGCACTGCTGGCAACATACAGCAGGAACGTATTTGGCTCTGGCTACATATATCACAAACTTTAGGGGAAAGCCTTAGAATATGAAAAATACCATTTGTAATACTGTTACATATAATGCCATAAGCATATGTGTATGTAAATGTGTATGCAAGAGCATACCTCCGCTGAAAGGATTTCAAAACCCCTTGTGAGCTGCACCATGCATGACCACTGCAGAAGGAAACCAGCCTGGGGACAGGCCCAGAGTATGCAACACCCTCCACATGGTCAGAGGCTGGAAAAAGGTACTTTCAGCCATCACCACAAAAACGAGTGCTCTTCTAGAAAGGTCCTGTGAATGCTCTGTTGTCCACAGGGAGCAGTCAGGGCTTCCGTGTTTGTGTGGTTATTGCTATAAATCTTCCTCTGTACACACCCTGCCAGCGTTCACATGCCCAAGTGATGGCAGTGCAATCGAATATGACCAGAGGTTTAATGTAACCTGTAGGCTGGCTGGGATTTTCAGCGGTGAAAGGGGAGCTAGATGGTCCAATGCCACTGAAAGCCAGTGGGTTTTTGGATGTCTAGATGCTGAAGGTCCTGAGGCCTGACTCAGCTTGCCTGTGGACTAAGGTGTGGGTAAATTTCAAATTTGGATAAAAGGTCTTGTTCTTCTTTGAGAGAGCAATTGTACGTATTTCTGGCAATCAGAAATCCTTGTTGCTGTGGTGGTACATGTAGTGAACACAGCTGAGCCACCTGCGTACACTGGCCTGCTCCTTCACGGGCAGCTCTGGTGGGCAAAGTGTTTTGAGGAGTATTTCAGGGTTTTAAAAGTCCATGGCCAGTTAGCACTGGCATTTGCTTAGGCTTTAATCAAAAGCCTGTGCATGGTATAGCTACCGATCATTTATATTATTGGCGGCGTGCCTCCTGTGCTGTGCAGAAGGAGGGAGTGAGACCCCAACGTCCACTGCAGCCTCCCTCCTCCTCCAAGCGAGAAACAGGAGCTCCAGCCTGGAGCAGGCAGAAAATGGAAACTTTGTGGTTTGCCAGAGGGTGTTGCCCTGGGTGCAGGAACTGGGGAAATTTGCCTTCCCCTGCAGGGAGGCTGCCTCCCTGGCATTGCTTCAGGGTGGAGGTGTTTGCTGCAGATGGAGCTGGGGCAGGAGAGAAGGCAGCTTGGGGCCGCACAGTTCACGGTAGCAGATTTGGAAGTACGTCGTGGCAATTAGTCATCAGACAGGCCTTTAAACCCCCTCTTCCCAATGTATCCAAAGCTAGTGTGAAGCTACTGTAGCCCTCCACTTCCATTTAGAATAAAAGCCTTGGCTCCTCTCCGTACAGAATTCCCAGCTGGATTATGACGTGTTGGCACACACCTCTTTTTATTTTCCACTCACATTTTGACACTTATGTGGTCAGTCTTTTAATTCTTGTTAAGACTTGGCAAAATTGCAAGCTAATGGCCAGTCCATAGATGACTATGGTCTGGTCTGGCTCTTTTTTAGAGTCTCAGTAGAAAACTGCATTTTCTCAAGCAAGCACTGAATGGATAAATTCTGCACATGGATGTGATGGCATGACCATGCAACTCCCTCTTTGTCACTAGAGTGCTCATATGTCAATATAACAACTTGGTAGTTTTCACAAAACCCCGCCTGTATTTGTGTGGCCAAAAAAAATCAAGCTGCAGCTCACAAAACTTGTTCCTCAATCTAGATTTTTAGAATTACTATAAACATGCTTCCCTTGCAACTCATGCAGATTGGGCAATGACACTGGTTTTCAAAAACTTTCAAAAGATTTTTACAGAGCCTGGATACACAACCAATGGTAACATAGGCAGGATCAGCAAGAACAACAGCATAGTCAGATAAGCATCATTTGACACACATCACTTTTAAAGCAAAGCTATTTTAATCAATTAATAATGCTGTGCTTTAATAATTGTAGCATAGTTTGGCTATCCTTATGAGACCAGAACCATAGATTCTGGAAATGGCTGTCCATTTGCTAAAGGTAAAGGGTGTTTGTGAACTTACTGGAACTAGATGTTTGTTGTGGGACATGGCCTGTGGAACATAGAAGGAGGTAGGCAGAGCTCAAATAATGCCAATAACAATGAATACAATTTTCTTTAAAAACTGATTGACGTACATTACCCAGATTTCCCAAATTCATTCCTCTCTTCATTTCATGCACTTGGTACTGCCCATAAAGCTGTATTAGGGTTACGTCTCTTCCATCCTTTGGCCTTCTAATTTTGAGGCTTCTTCCAAATATGAAACATGTCTGACTTGACTTGATGAATCTTTCTGTGCCTGTGAAGTTGCTTCTCAGTTTCTCGATTTTTTTCCCTTTGACTTTCATAGTGAAAGTAATACAAGACTGGAAAAGATCACCTGACTCATGGAGTCTTGTCTTTTGAACTATTTCTATACTGCTAAATAAAAGAGATTGGGACCATTTCTGTCTTTGAGACCAAATGGTGCAGACTGACTGGCCTTTGCATCTTCACCTGCTCAAAGCTCAATGCTGAATTATCCTCCTGGCTTTCTTTACTTGGCAGTGCAGATTTACCTACAAAGTCATAGAATCATAGAATCATTGAGGTTGGAAAAGACCTCTGAGATCATCGAGTCCAACCGTCAACCCAACATCACCATGTCCACTAAACCATGTCCCTAAGTGCCTCATCTACTCGTCTTTTAAATACCTCCAGGGATGGGGACTCAACCACTTCCCTGGGCAGCCCGTTCCAATGTTTCACCACTCTTTCAGTAAAGAAATTTTTCCTCACATCCAATCTAAACCTCCCCTGGCGCAACTTGAGGCCATTTCCTCTTGTCCTATCGCTTGTTACTTGGGAGAAGAGACCGACACCCACCTCGCTACAACCTCCTTTCAGGTAGTTGTAGAGAGCGATGAGGTCTCCCCTCAGCCTCCTTTTCTCCAGGCTAAACAACCCCAGTTCCCTCAGCCGCTCCTCATAAGACTTGTTCTCCAGACCCCTCACCAGCCTCGTTGCCCTTCTCTGGACACGCTCCAGCACCTCAA
>NW_008795041.1:0-30324 GCF_000699145.1 Aptenodytes forsteri | reverse complement strand
CATGCCTTGTGAGCGCCCTCAAGATGAACCGCTCCATAATCTTCCCCGGCACCGAGGTCAGGCTGACAGGCCTGTAGTTCCCCGGATCCTCCTTCCGGCCCTTCTTGTAGATGGGCGTCACATTGGCAAGCCTCCAGTCGTCCGGGACCTCCCCCGTTAACCAGGACTGCTGATAAATGATGGAGAGCGGCTTGGCGAGCACCTCCGCCAGCTCCCTCCGCACTCTCAGGTGGATCGGGGGGTTCAAAGTCTGCACAGTCTCTGACAGTGTTTCATAGTCACAGGCAGCAGTGGAATAGATGGCAGGTTTCAAAGTGTCCACCAAACACCTAGTCTGTAGGCCATGGTCAATAGATCACCAAACACCTTCCCAGTTCCCTGGCAACAAACTTATGATCTGAAGGAAAAGACCCAAACCCACAGTTATAACAAATACATGCCAAGAGCAGGAGAAGGCATCAAGCTTTCTCCCCAGGGAGAGTGCAGGAAAGAGACTGTTCCCCATGCTCAGAGGAGGCACAGCCCCAGGGCTGATGGTCCTTCCCAGCCTGCTCTCCAAGGCATTTCTCTTTCAGAATTCAAAGCTGATGACAGCCATTTTAACTGCACCCATGAGCAGGTTATACTGACCAGGTAACAGAAGCTCCAGCCACCAGATCTGAGTTCTGTCTTTAGTCGTGGTCAGTCTCCAGTGGACACAAAATAAACCTCCTTTCTGGCCTCAAGGGGTGCCCAGTGATAGCTCAGATTGAGTAAATATAAACCTAACATAAACCAATGAATGATCTAGTATTTTATACAAGCCCTCCCCCTTTTCCTTCCTCTAACTAGGTAGCAGTCATAACCAGAGATAGGGAAATGAGGAGAAATGGTGAAAATCATGAATCAACTGCTTGTCCAATCATCCCTGATGAGACCCCTGTTCCTAAGGGCCTTGTCCTGCCCACAGCTCACTCCCTTCAGCCTTCAAATCCACCTTGAGCTTATTTCCAGGATGTCACTGGGATTGCCCTGTGAGCTAGGAGCATGCTGGAGCACTGTTAGGGAAGGATTCTCACAAGAGAAGGTGAAGTCTTGATTATTCTGCTAGATGTTTTTAATTAATTCAAATAAGAACTATCCCAGGGACCAGATGGGTTCCCTCTTGTGATGTGCATGTGACTACTACCAGTTTGACTAGCTGCTTGTTACAGAGACACATTTTTTATGTCCAAGAAAGGAAACACTAAAATTTACCCTAGTTTAGTCCATCAATGAGCCATTGTTCAGAGACAGTAAGATACGATATGTACATATTTGCAAAAGTGTGCTATACAGATAAGCATTGTGATGGACATTGAGTGGCTCAAAAATGGTATATTGTAGTAGCAGAAATATCCTTTTGCCTATATGAACAACTCTAGAAAAATTAGAAAAATGGTCATGAAAGATTCTTGCAAGAATAACTAAATCAATAGCAGGCCTTTTGTGGCCGCTATGCCCGCAAAAAATCACTCCCCTACCTTACATAGCTATGCAGGCAAAGATCTTCTGTGTGTGATAGACACAACACATTTCAGATACCACCATCCTCGGGTCACGATTTACTTAGTGCAGAATTTTTCAATCACAGAACCATTGTAAGTCTCGCTATACTAGACCTTATCTTGTTTAAATTTGATGTCCTTTACTGAGCACACTTGAAGGTGAGAGAGCAATAGCCCAACAGGCTGCGTGATGACTGACACAGTTGGTTATCACCCTGTCCCAGCACATCGTGGCATAGCCAGAAGGAGCAGGACATCAGCCATGAGGGGTTCAGCTCTCGCATGCATGTTCATACCTGAGACAAGGCAGGATCTGCAGATCTCGCATAAGCACTGACATCATCAGCTAATCTGTAAAAGTTATTTTAAAGGATTACGGTGGCTTATTAGGTTTGTTGCTGAAGGTGGACTTCTCGCTGTTAAGCATCCTATTCCATGCATATGATCTAGTCTAGTCCCTGAAAACTTCAGCAACTCGTCCAAGTTGGTCATTGGGGTTTTCTCTGTAGTTAGTGGAAGGAGAGTGGGACATCTCCAGAGAGCAGCAAAATGTGTTTCCAAAAGAAGCTGTGTGAAATGCCCTCTGGAAATGCTTCTCTTCCTTCCCAGGGGGAACCTGGGCCATTAACGTAGACCAGACACTGAGTTTTGAGGCAATGAATACTGAAGGAGGTAAATGTCTCCCAGAGGGATTATTGCTGTCAGCTGGCCCTGAGCCATAAAATCTGTAATACTGAAGATCCCCTTCTATTAATATTTGTATGGTCCTCAGCACTAAGCTAGTATGTTTCACTATATTAAAATAAAGAACAAATACAGCAACTAGGGAAGTGAAACATAAAAGGCATTAGCAGTATTTCCTCAGACCCTTATGTTACTCAGCGTAATTGAGGAATGATATGCATGTCTTGTAAAATGCATCAAATAATGCTTGTGTCTGGCAAAACGGTCTTTCAGAAAAGCACTCTACATGACTTGACAGGTTTGGTACCAAATTTAACCCTAAGGATTCCCTCCCATACCTCCTTGATCCAGCTGGAGCTATGCTGACTCATTTCCAGTAATTATTTTTGGCATGTGGTATTTTCTGAACATCAAGCTTTATGTACCAAGATTACTTGGGAACACTAGTTAAAATTCAGTTTCTGACACGGACCTTTTGTGCCTCCTCAGTTGTCTGGCAAGGTGACCTGAAGTCAATCTTTCACATAAGAGCAAATACGAATCTGTTTGCTTTATATGGGCACTTAAAGTATCAGTGTATTCATCACGGTAGTAGGAACAGTTTCTTTATGACCTACTTCACCCCTCACAGGCTGGGCCTGTGTCCTCACTTCTGTGCAGCTTGTGTCCCATCCCGTCCCCTCGGCTGTCCCGACAAGCTGAGGCAGACCCTTCCTTCAAGCTTCCCTCCATACGTGCTATATGTCACTTTGTGGTTTTTACAACGCAGAAATTAGCAATGTTAGTAATAGCAATACAGCTATTACTTAAAATGCACTGCTGCACAGGCTAACACCAAACACTGAAAATTGAGGAGCAAAATCAACAGGTAACACAATTTATCTCCTTGTACTTTGGTACATTCTCTCATTAAGTACTGTTGACTCTGGCCCAGCTCTGAGCAGGGGTAAATGACTGAGCTGCTGTACCCTCTTCAAAACATAGGCCTTCTGAGATAATTGGTAAAGTGTAATGAGCTTGTGAAAACAAAGCCACTGGAAATAATTCAAAGTGAGGGACAAGCTCAGTCAGAGCAAGGTAATATTCTGCAAATCCCTCGCTCACCTTCTGAAGGGGAGTGCAGTCAGCACCAACGCGGGATAAGTTAAAAACACACCCAGGTTGAAGCTGTCCTCTTGTCTCACTCCCTCCCAGCAGCTGCTCCAAGGAAAGCTTGGCCGCTCAAGTAACAAATTAGAGGAAAAAAGGTTTGCTGGGGTCACACAGTTGAAGTAAACTACACTGATGAAACAGTCCACGGAGCTGTTAGCCTTTTTCCTGTCTTTCTCTTTATATAGACTTTGTTTCAGACTGGTCTCCTTTACATGATGCCTCTATCCATGGGCGCCTCCTTACCCTGAAGAAACTCATCAAACAGGTACCCCTCTGCTGGGTTGATATGATCTCTGCTGGGTTTGTTCAGTTGTTGAATGTAGTCTGTGCTTTTCTGTGAAACCTCCAGGGTGAGAAAATCATGTTGACTAGAATGCAGTGAAATCTGCATGTAACAGACCTTTTCTTTTTCTACAAGCGGTTCCTTGCCTAGTGCAAGCTCTGTGCACTGAGCTGATGATGTATCGAAATATCCTGGGTCATACTTTAATTCTGGTGCAGGTAATGGGACCCTGGTCGCTGGGATCTCCAGGCAGCTGGGGGATTCCTTCTGGAGCTCCTGCGCCTGCGAGCAGCGTTTGGTGCCCTGGGTGGAGGGCAGCTCTGGACCCAGGCAAGGGTCTGGTTGAGGCTTCAATTCAGCCACCCAGACATCTGTTTCTGAAGTGCCTGAGGGTATCCGGGGCCCCTGCTCCCACTGCAGAAAGGCACAGCTAGGGAGAAGCAATTTCTGAACTTCACTGCTCTGTTTCCTCGAAATTCTTGGATTTAGACTGTGGTGGAGTTGATGAAAAGGGAATGGTTGTTGGAAAGTTGGAGACACTTCCAGCTTAACCTTCTGGAGCACCAAGATTGCTAGAAACAAAAGATCCTATAGAATCAAACCAATGGTTTCTAATGTAGGGGCTGGCTTTCCTTCAGAGCATGACACACTCTGACCAAAGACCAGAAAACACCCCAAAAGCATTTCAGGATTCGATCCAGTCAAACAACTGCAGGCTCAGCAGGCAGGAGGTCAGAATGCTTGAGCAGTGATGTAAAAAGGCGGCAGTCACAACCCTGCCAAGAACTCTAGTAGTGACTTTTAATCATTTTTTTTATTTCAGAGTTTGTTATTCGTAGTGTCGTAGAAATAAAATTATGCTGAGTTCCTAAAAGGATGTCTGTATTGTCCCATTGGACAGCCCACTGCCTACGGGTTTCTGCGCCAATTAGCAGTGTGTAGAAGGCATGACCTCTGGTACGCTGTGCCAGTATCCACTCCAGCCTCTTTCTCTGCTTACGTGTTGAGATGAGCAACTCCAGGCAGTTGAGGAAGGTGTGATTACATAAAGCTTTTAAAGGTCATTATAGAAAGGGTTGGGGTTTTTTGGTTTGTATGGGGGTTTTGGTAGTTGGTTGTAATGATATTTTATATTAATTCATCAGGGGAGTGATGTGAATCTTGTTACAGCAGACCAGGTGTCTCCTCTCCATGAAGCCTGCCTAGGGGGTCATGCTGCTTGTGCCAGTGTCCTATTAAAACATGGTGCTCAGGTGAGTGCATGATGGACAGACCATTGTATCCAGTGTTACTATGTTGTCTTATCACTTTTTAATGCTAGGTGATGTACTATTTCATGACAGTGTATCACTGTGATTTACACTCTGTACTTAGCTCAGCTTAAAGAACATATGTTATAAAATGCACTTCTTGATAAAGCAATCCAAAAAGCCCAGATATAAACAACATTTACTATTGTTCTTTAGATGAAGGTGCGATGTTCTCATCATTTACTAAAAGAATAAGGGGAAGTTCCTCTTGCAAAGGGTTTATAATCCTGCAACAATTAAAGGTGCGTTTCAGCTGAGATAACTGAGAAATGGGCACACATTTAACTCAGTGACTTGGTAACTCCCGAGACACCCTGGAGCGGCACTGGTTAGACATTCATTTGCAGGAGGAGAGACTTGGGGGCAATTTTTAGAAAGGTTTTTTAAATGATCTTTTTAATAAAAACTTGTGATCCTCAGAAGCAGTAGGCAGTTTTTGCAAGGAATTAAAAAAAAAGTATTGAGAACCCTATTTTCTGTTGAGAAACTGGATAATTTTAATCTATTTTGAAATACTGAGAAGATGAGCAAAAAGCCTGATGGTGGTTTTTTTCCCCCCAGGTGAATGTAGTTACTGTCGACTGGCACACTCCGTTGTTCAGTGCTTGTGTCAGTGGCAGTGTGGCTTGCTTGAATTTATTGCTGCAGCACGGAGCCAGCCTACACCCGCCCTGTGACTTGGCATCCCCCATCCATGAAGCTGCTAAGAGAGGTAACCCCATGGGCATCAGCACCCCTTTCCGTGTTACTAGCAACGTGTTGAAGTGGAAAAGAGAGATAAAGAAGATCATTTTCTGGATTTGGGTCATGTGAAATACCTTCCTAGTTGGTCTCATCATGAGCGGTGCAGTTCCTCCCACACCTGGTGCTCACCGAGGGCAGCTCGGCTGGGCTCTCGGGGCCTCTGAGTTCATGTGGTGACACCTGGAAGGGGTTGCATTGTCCAAGTCAGTTGCCTACAATGTGGACCTCTGAGGGAGTCATCTGGCTATCTTCAAAAGCAGTGGAGAGAAACCCGGCATGATTCGTCTCATCTTCGGTACACATCTGAAATGAGTCAGATAAAATGTGAGGGCTTTAGCCTGTTTTGCTAACAGTGGCTTGCAGCTCCTGTTTTCCAGGTTGGAAACACTGGAGTGGATGAAAAGTATTAGACTACGATCTCTTGACAAAACATTGAATCTTTGCCAAATTACACCGCTGCAATAGAGAATTTGCTGAAAAAATGCCTGATCTCTGTGAGTTGACTCTTCCTTTATCCCTTTTAAGGTCATGTGCAATGTGTCGAATTCCTCGCATCCCATGGGGTAAATATAGATCACAACATCAAGCATCTGGGTACTCCACTTTATGTAGCTTGTGAGAACCAGCAAGTGAACTGTGCCAAGAAGCTGCTTGAGTCAGGTAAAAAGAAAAATAAAGGATGGTGTGCTTTCATTCCTGCAACATCTATCTTTGGATTCTCTTTGCATCAGAGTTTTAGAGGAGCTCCTGCTCTGGGACTTGGAGATGTTTCGCTCTTAATGGCAGCCCTGGGTTAAATGGGGTAGCAGGGTAACCAGGGTCTTCTTGACCCAGGAACTCAGCTTTACAGCTCCCAACAGAATGATGGGTGATCCTGGATTTCACATGGCCAGTGATGCCTGGAACAAACACCATCCCTTCCAGTGTTTGTGCGTGTGATGCTGCAGTTATTTGAAGTGGGCAGGAAAAAATTTCCTTTTTTTCTTTTCCTTCCTCTTTACCCAAAACAATTGACTCAATCATTTTTACATAGTAATTCTGCAAACATGTTTTAATTCCCACTGAGTTCATAAAAAGTTTGAAAAGTTTCCAACACAGAAAAACGTTCAGCACTATATACTTTGTATGAAACAAATCTAGTTATAAGTCTAAGCTCTTGGTTAATTACACAAGACCATTTCTTGTTATCTACAGTCGTGCATCTCTTCTAACCAAAGGAGCCATATAACCTAAAGTAGCCATGTAGCTAGTACAAAAACAATGGACAAACAAAGCTGCTTTGGAAAAAACAAGCAAACATCATGTAGATCACCTTATGCACTATTTAGCACAGTGATCTTTTTTTGGAAGAAGTCAAATACAAATTAATCTAAATATTAAATGTTTGGCTATTATTTTCTGTTTTCTGACATTTGTTTTCTGCTGCCTTCTATATATGAGAATGTGTATTGTAAAAATATTACAAATATTTTTGAATTAGTTCTGCAGCTCACCTTTCTTAGGGTGTTTTAGGAGCCATTAGCCCAGGATAATGGATGGGGGAACACTCATCAGCGGTGCTTGCTTATATCCTCCTCTACCAAGGGCCTCTAGAACTTTTCCATCCTCACATTTTTTCCCCAACAGATACTTCGGCATTTGGAAATCCCACTGGCTTAAGCCTTCGGTACAGAGCAGGTTGAAACCCTGCATGTATTTTAAGGGAATGGGGCATTGGGATGGGGAGCAAAGGGGGGCTGTAGGTGGAACTACATCTCTGTCCTGCTTCAAGATATCCATGGGCTGGGCTGTGGATGAAGGACTTCCTCATGCATTGTCCCTCTGGGATCATTTTCTTAGTCACAACCCCACTCCTCCTCAACCAGTGTGAGTTGTGCGTGTGCAAATTGTAGTACCAAGCCCCTGCGTAAGGAAATCCACCTCTGGGTAGGTGCTACAGCATTTACAGATTATTTAGAGAAATAGCAGCTAGTGCAGGAAATGGAAATAGGCTACTGTATAGTCATTATTCTTTGTCATTATTCTTTTGTCATGTCTTGGTGTTCAGGAGCAAATGTGAACAGCGGCAAGGGCCTGGACTCCCCTCTGCATGTGGCCGCCAGGAATTGCAGTGCAGAGCTGGTGACGTTGTTGATTGACTTTGGAGCGGACATTTGGGTGAAGAACACTGAAAACAAGAGGCCGATGGAGCTGGTTCCACCCAGCAGCCCTGTGGGCCAACTCTTCCTGCAGAAAGAAGGTGCCCCTTAGTGCTTGTTTTACTCGTTCACTCGGGATTCGTTAGGGAAAAAACACACAAACTGCTGCAAAAGGCTATGCTATTCCATGCTACAAGCACTACAAAACAGGATAACTAAGCTTACCTCCATTCGCTGACATATGGACACTATGTTTTCTAGTGTCAGAATATAGTGGCGCATTAATAGGGATAACGGTAACAACAATAACCCACCTTCCAACCTCCAGGCTGTGAATCTACTGCATGGGAGAACAATCATGTGGAGCTTGCAATATAACGCAAAATAGAGTTTAGGGTAAAAAAACAAGGAAAAGACTCCTTAGAAATTGATGGTGGCTTTTTCTGATTACCTAAAGCACTGAAGTCAGCAGGAGTCTTTCAGTTCCCTTGTTTCTGAGACGGGAGTAGACCCAGGAGGGTTATCTCGAGCGTGCTGCCAAACGCAGGCAGAAAATCACCTCTGATGGGAGTTGAGGCTAGCTGGTGAGAGCTAGGACTGGGATCTTTGGTTATACAATATGCTGATGGTCAGGTACACGCCAGATACTGGTCTCAGCATAAATACAAAATTGCAACCAGAAAATTTTTAATGTATGTGATACTGAAAAAAAAAAGGTATATTGAAACACTGATTTTCTAGTTCTTTGTCCTTTACTTTTATTGTTTGGCCAAGATCTTATGTAGGTACAAAAGTATCTTTAAAATGAATGACTCTATATTAGGTTTTTTGTGGGGATTAAGGAAAATTGCACAAGAATGATACAATGAATATATATATGTATATACATTTATAAACTAGGCTTTTTTTAAAGGCCAACATTATGTGCTGAATAATCCAGCAGTATCAAACTGTAGGCTTAACCCTTAGGAAGTACTTATTTTGTACCTGTAAATGAAATATTTACAGATCCATTTTATTCTATTGGTTATGAATATTTTAATGAATTATGGAGAGAAATCTTACTTACCAATGTTCAGGAAAATTAGAATAAGGTCTTTTGTGTCTAATCATTGGTGTACTTGTGTTCTTCTTTAGACGTTCTAATTCAGTCAGAAAATGCACATTACTAAATAGTTTTCATTATTTAAAACAAGTTGCTGATGGTGTGGTCCATGACTTTATTATTCCAGTTACATGTCGATGTGATTGTTGTCATGAACAGATTTACACCAAGGTAAAACTGGAATAATAAAGTGATGAATCAGGCCCTACTTGAAATAGTAACATGAAAATAATAGCGTGAAAACAACTGTGCTGTGCATGTTATGTATGAGCAACGGATATTTGGTTTCCCAGCCTAATCTATGGTGCACAGAGCGGTGATCTTTTCTAGCTCCAATCCCTGCTGCGTTACACTCCTGACTCCCGTGGCACTGTGTGTGTCCTGTTTATTTAAGATAGAAAACCATTTCAGGCACACCCTGTGGAGCCGGCCCAAGAAGCGCGGCTCGGGCTGAGCTGACAGCTTGGGCAGTAAAGAACTTTTCAAAGTGAAATTCAGCAATCGAAATCAGAAATGATAAATGCCTGAAGGGCATTTTGCTGCTGAATAGGTTTTTTTCTGATGTTCTCCAGCATGCCCTCCTCTGAGTAGGGTCATGCCTGATGGGCAGCTGATGTCTAAGTTCTTTGGCCGGCTGTACGGTTGCAACCTGGGAGAGTGGTGCAAACATTACCCCTCTGGTTTCATGGGGAGGTTTGGCAATGTGCTGTGGGGATCAGCGTCACACCCCCAGCCCCTCAGCACTGTCACGGCTGAGCTGCTGCTCTCCTGTCCCGCTCCCACACATGACTCCTCTCCCCCCATGCCGCAGATGCTGGCGGGCAGCAGCCCCATGCCCACGGCCAGGGTAGGCTGGAGGGAGCGTGTTTTTCCACCAGAGATGAGTTGGTGAGTGTACCAACCCGGAGTTGCCCTAGGACTAGCCCAGAGCAGGTGTAGTACATGTGGTGGTCTCCATTCCCAGGACTTCACCATGCTGCCAGACCACTGCCTACCCTGCTTGCATTGCAGGGAGAGTCCTACGTGTGGGTAGGAGAATTAGCTAATGATCCAAAAATGCACTTTTTTTTTTTTGAAGAGGATGCTTGCAGTTGCTAAATATTTTTCAGTGTAGTGACACTGCTTGTGTTGTGATAAGTCTTTAGTTTTCGAGGGTTTTTTTTTTGAACAGAAGCTTTTTTAAATTAGATGTTTACAGGCAGGGCATTCATCTGCGGGATCAGAGTGGCCAAACACACGTGCAGTGTGATACTGCAATAGCCAGTCTCACTTGCCCCATATCAGCTTGCCTTGTTGTCTTGTACCCAAGCACAGGGTAAATCACCCGCTGACTCCTAGCAGGAGGGTGCAGCCCTTTGCACAGCCCTTCAAATAATGCAGCAGTTTTCAGCCGTGCAGAGCTGCTGGAAACATGGTGGCCTGCGTGAGGGAAGACTCAAAAGCTGATTAAAGCTGCCACCTCACTGCATTTTTGCTGCAGATCCCATTCCTTCCTGCTGTGCTTCACTCCTCCACCAGCACCAACGTTTCAGCTCTCTGGTGACCGTTAACTTATCCACCCAGCAGGCAGGCACGGCGGGTGGCACCTACACTGTCCCCTCCCAGCTCACTTACCTCCTTCTCGCTTTCTACAGTGCCTCTTCTTATCTCCTCCCCACTCCCAGCACCCAACCCCCACGTCCACACTTGCTGCTGCCCCTGCTTTGCCCTTCTTATCTGCCCTCCACAGCCCCCCCATGACCCACCGCGCGTTACCCCTGCGTGCTGCACACCGGGGTGCAAAGGACATGTTGGGGGGCTGAACATTGAAAGGTGCCGCAGTTAAAAGAATCACACAGGATCTACCTCTTTGTGAAAGGGATAAGCCCCCCAAGTAAGGGTATAATGCCATTATGCTTAAATAAATAAAAAAGCACCACAGATTCTGCAGCAGGGCTTGTATTAATCAGCATGGGACTGGTTAATCTGGACGGTTTAAATAAAGGATTATATAGTATTTCTTTTGCTGTGTGTTTGTCACTATTATGAAATACGTCTCAAGAAAGCAGTGGGCTGCAAACTTGGATCTCACTGGGGGAGTCGGGGGGGAAAGGACTTTGAAGGAAGCATCGATTATCTCTTCTTCTCAGACAACACAATCCATTTCACACTCGTGCAGCTTAAAAGGGACAGACTGACACTGCTAATGTTAATTGCGGCCGTATAATGACAGAGAGTGACTAGGCTTGAATCGAATCGCAGGCAGCCTGATGTCCTTTGATGGGTACAGGTCTGGATTTTCACTGCTGAGCCTCCTGGGGAGGCTGCACACCCACTGCGTGAGGTGGGTTGCAGGAGTTGGGGGGAGTGGTAATGCACAGTTGCCGTTTCAGCTTTACAATTTCGGGGCGATAAAGCCATATGTGTAACCTCTTCTCTGGCTCTTTCTCCAGGGCCGCTGTCCTTGATGCAGTTGTGCCGCCTGTGCATCAGGAGGTGCTTTGGACACAAGCAGCATCAAAAAATAACTGGACTTCTGCTCCCAGATGAGCTGAAACGTTTCCTTCTCCACGTTTAAGCCTTTCATGTTCAAAATGATGCCTTTAATAACACAGCAAGGTTCGTTGAGGAAAGACTCTTCTCATCAGTAGTGTTGCCAATGCCTGCAATGTTAATTTATAGTTGATGGTCCCTAGTAAAGCCCTGGGTCCAAGAAGCACAGGACTGACCAACTCGCTCAGTCCTCACCGCCACCACCCCTGGCAAATCCGTCATTTGGACAGGAACAATTCTGCATGGTTGTATGGTGAAGTTTGAAAATGTGACTCAAGAACCCCCTAGAAAGTGTAGAAAAAGAGCATAGAGTTTTAAAATAGATCTCTTGATTCTTTGTATCCTGGCAGAGTTTCAGAGGGCTTGTGGTTGGCAGCCCCTTACAAAGAAAATGCGTATCCCAGCCCAGCACTAACAGCACTTCACTTACATATTAAGGATACTAAGGGTAGCTACACTTTCTCTGTAAGCAGCGCTCATGTGCCTGTCATCTGTGAGGGCGGTACCCACACCACTGTGCGGATAAGGAAAGGGAGTCCAACTGAAACTAGCTGCAAACCAAGAGAGGTCCTATGGCAGAAGTTATTTATTTTCTAATTATATCACACTGCCGATAGATGAGCACCAACTAACAATCATCTGCATTTAGGCCAGCATTTGAAACACATGTTTCTGCCATGACATCAAGTAGGTCACTGTTGATGTCAGCTCCCTACAGTGCAATAATATTGGGGGGTAAAGTTTTTAATCATCCATTAAAATCACTTGTTCCTGATGCTTTGAGACGGTCTCTTCTCCCAAGTAACTAGCGATAGGACAAGAGGAACTGGCCTCAAGTTGAGCCAGGAGAAGTTTAGGTTGGCCATTAAGAAAAATTTCTTCACTGAAAGGGTTGCCAAGCATTGGAACAGGCTGCCCAGGGAAGTGGTTGAGTCCCCATCCCTGGAGGTGTTTAAAAGACGTGTAGATGTGGTGCTTAGGGACATGGTTTAGTGGTGGACTTGGCAGTGTTAGGTTAACGGTTGGACTTGATGATCTTAAAGGTCTTTTCCAACCTAAACGATTCTATGATTCTATAAGGGAGCCACACTTCAGTACTACACATTTTCTCCTTGTAGCATATTATTTTTCAAGGACACAGGCTAACAGGCTATCAGTGACAGGCATTGAGTGCTCCCCCTTTCTGCCCTGAAAATTAGGTGATATTTCCTAAGCATTTCTCAGCATGCATCAGAAAAACAACAGCTTCTGTCCCCTTTCCCCACCCAAGAAAAGAGATCATCTTAAGACTGAGATATATTTTTTTTCTTGGAGAGGTGCTACCTCATTCATAGCATTTTCCATGGGAGTGGTAATAATAACACCTCTAATGCGGGGTCATAAAATAAACAATGAAAATGCTGAAATTAAAGTCCATTCCAAATTAAAAAGATAATGAGTAATTTCTGCCCCTCACTCGGTTGCTAAGCTGCTGGCTCAGCGTGTGTGTCTCTCAAACAAACATGACGTGTGGTTCTTATTCCACCGAGGTCATAAGAACAAATATTTCCTCTAGCTAAACTTCAACACTGGGTGTTTTTCTTTCCCTCCCAGAAACATGTCCTGCTGCCACAAACCAAAGTGCGGTTACGACCGCTCTGTGCTCTCCCGGGCACTCCCCTGGGAATATCGGCTGCCCGATACACGCAGCAGCGAAGATGCTGAAGCTCTGGCTCCTCTGCCTGCTGCCCTGTCCCCTCTCCAGCTCTGAACCATGGTGCATCTGCATCACCTGGGAGCAGCAGCGTACCCACTGCCTCCTCTGCAGGGCTACCGCCACATCGCCCCTGCGTCGGAGGGGCAGGTATCCAGTATGATGGTTTGATTTTTTTGTGCTGACCAAACACAGCAAGAGCAGTTCTGTTGGTTTTGTGGGACATTAATTGTACCCTAACGGGACAAAATGACAAACACAGTTAGAGCCGTAACTCCCCTTGTGATAGAGACACCCAGAAATCTTCGCTGATCTGACTCAATCCATCACACATAATTTGAGCCATGTAAAAATTCACGGGCTGGTTTTAGATGGCCTTCTATATTCTTTCCCTCCTGCTGGGGAAGAAAAATAGACAGCTGTCTTTATACACGGAATAGAAACAGGCATCTTGGATGGGCAGATCCTTCTAAAATCAGTATCTTGGTTAAGCTGAATCTGCATTGAACAGGCAGGGAACAGACAACTAACCTAGTGCTTAACTTTTGAAGGTTAAAGTATGAAGAATCCCAGCTTTGGTGACATATCTGAAAGCTGAAGATCCAGCTTATTATATTTTAGATGATGAAGAACCATTTTTTTACCTACTAGTTTTATTAATTACCTTTAAGCATCTTATTTTGTAACTTCAGCCAATGGGTTTATAAGAGTAATGCTAATACCGGGAGAAAATTGCTCAGAGAAGGTGGTGAGAGCGTTGCTTCTAGATTGCTTTTCTTTTGGAAATTTCAGCGTGACTCTGTTTGCTTGAATCCCTCTGATCAAGTGTAATGAGGATGAATTCTGTATGCTCAGCTTGTATCATCTCAGTATATTTGCTTATTTATTCTAATATAAATTGTGATCAACACTGGGGAATTACAGCTCTATGCATCAACACTTATCCAGTTATAAACTGTAAAAGTTGTACAAGATGCAAACTGAATAAGCTCATTATAGGTGAGGTTTGGACCTTTTTCTATATTTGAAACCATTCCAAATGTAATGCAGGACTTGAAAGATTGTCAGGAATATATTTTATCAGATTCTTTGCTATTATTTTGTTAGCAGTTTAATGGTAGTCAAGCCACAATTGTATAGGATTTTTGCTCAAAAATAAATGGTTTATACTCTTTTTTTGATTTTTCATTCTTTTTTAAATGATAGCACTAATTTTGTGCATTGTCTGATACTATGGAGTTTTGGACTGAACTCTAATTGCAATCCTGCCTACAGACGGGTAGTGTACAGAATAATTCCTTCAAATAGACCTGTAGTAAAGATAAGACTAAGATGCAAATACTGTGCAGATCTTGCCTTTTGCTGGTGTTTTAAGGTAGAGTTGGGCTCTTGCAATTATTTTTCTACTCACTTGAGGGTTAGTGAAAAGGAGCCTGAGATTTCACAAAGTAGGAGAAGATGTAAATTAAGATGGTCACCATCTTTAGTTTGTTTTTTTTGACTGCTTTGCATCAGTTTGTTTCTTCTGTCTCCTCAGCAAGAGGCACACGTAATGATCTGGGTGCCCTTGTGTGTGCCTACACAACAGGAACTCTTTACTGGAAGTGAGTGTGTGGAGATCCCTGTACGGTCAGAAGTCCAAGGGGTGTCCGCCAGCATCCAGCGTGTACACTGCGGGGCTGGAGAGATGTGGGAGGGCAGTAATTCCCTCTCCATTAGATGCATCTCTGGGTCTCTCTGTCCACAGAGACCAGCTGAAAGAGAGAGGGCAATGCCAGCAAATTGCTTTACAAGATGTTGTTTCTGCTGGATACAGAGCTGCTTGTGAGAACTGTGGAACTAAACAACCAACACCTCAACAAAAGAAGACAACTGATTTAAGCAAGAAAATTCTCTTTTGATTTATTGAAAGATGTCTGACACAACAAATCATTGCAAAGTTGTTTTGGCTTTTCAGCCGTTACTAGGTGGGTGCTAGACGTTGCTAGCCACGTCCCAGGACTCAGTTCTTCATTCTGCAGACACGTGCAAAGGTCTACAGCTGCCCTGCTCATTTCTCGCCATTTCATTTTTTTCTCTTAACTGGAAACCACAGACATCCTAATCTAGTAAATGTAATATACAGCTTTGGAGCATATGCAGAGAATGTCCTCTTGCCTCTCCGCTGACATGAATTCATTTCAAGATGACTAAGAAGGAAATAAATTTTACTTTACTACCTTAGCAAAATGGGACAGACCAGCTGCAAAATAGCAGATTAGTGGTGCTAGAAGAGAGAAAAGAGAGTGCTTGTATCCCTAAATTGGTATACAATCAATTCCCGTCAGACTCATGTTCTTGAGAGCCACAGGTCCAGGACTTGATGCTCCTGAAGCCACTTTTTCTTGCTTAACACATGCACTGTATCTGTCAAAACGGAGACTGCCTTGCCCTGCAGTCCCAGCCAGAACCCTGCTGGCTTTGGATAAAAATTCTCGGGAGTTATTTCTCTGCATATCGAGCAATTATTTGTCATTCCTTGATACATTGCTTAGCTCACTGCTCCAAGGGGTACTCACTTTCGTGCACACAGGCAACATTTGATGCAAAAGTGCTCTCTAGGATGCCTCGGGGAGTCCACTTTTCTTTAAAATGACAGCAGTGAACTACTGCTGGGAAGACAAATGTTTCAAATTCTTATATCCCCGTTCAACACAGTAACCCTTATTCCGGCTCTACCTGAGTGCTCGGGTAGCACACCTGGACAATACCTGGGTCATGTCATCATGCAACAAGGTCTTGTCTCTTTTCTATGCCAGGTGAAGCCTTTACTTTCTGTACTACTGCCCTTTGCATTTTTAAAGGGTTTGAAACTCGTTAATCATCACCGATTCAAGAGACACCAGACTAGATTAATGGCTTTAGTGCCTGTAAAGTAAAATTGAGTTTGTAATCTGTCAGCTGTCTCACTTCAGAAATTAAACTGTGGAGTGTCTGCCGAGTCTGGGGCTTTTGAAATCCTTAGAGCTTTCCTTTCTGTGGTCTGAAAAATACAGCGGTAGCAGTTAAAGCAGCTCTTTGTCTCGTGAAAGCATGCTGACTCTGAGTTCCGAAGGTTCATACAAACCCTGGAAAGATGTTATGAATACGACAAGTATAGGTTTGTCTCATTGTCATTGAAACTGCACTTTTTATTAACTTATTTTGGGGAACGGGAGTTGTGTTGGTTTTGTCTTTGATTAAATAATTGTCCCAAAACAGGAACTGTTGCTGTTGCGAGCTTCTGCATGGAGTGAAGCTCCCAGCAGCTGCTTTGCTCTCCCCAGTACTCCCTGAAGGTGTATCACCCCTGTACATGACTCCCCTTTTGCACCCTCCTGATGAGCATGAGGGCTGAGGCTGACAAACTCTTTGTCCCTTCCAACTGTTTATATGTAATTTTTCCTATAAGCTGGTAGGCAGCACCTCGGCCTTTCCAAGTCTCTTCAATGAGAACTATAGACCTCCCGTTCCAAAATAACTGCACTCATATTCGTGGGTTCAGAATAGGCAACAAATGTATTTCTGCTCCTCAGCTAATCAGACCTCAGTGAGCGCAAGGTGTGAGCACATCTCAACTTCCTTGGAGTTAAGTCTATTAATTCATCTCATAGAAAAGGTGAAGCACTCCTCAGGCCCAGGGAGTACCAGCTTACTCTCTTTGCTCACTGATCGCTAGAGGGGGATGACTTTGCTCCCAGCTCCCAGCCATTTTTTAGCCAGACGGACACCCTACCCAAAACCTCCTCCTCACAGAGCAAAGCTACAAGAAGTAGCTTGTTCTCTCTTTCAAGCTATAATTACTTTTATTATTTCTGAGGCTAGGAAATGAACAAAACCAGCCCCAAACTGTTCAATCCAAATCAAGCAAATAGCTCATTTTTCTTGAAGGAACAGAACAAAAAGTGTGAAAAATATTATCCACCAGTTGGGTTATTGGGACATATTCTTTAGAGGTGATGGAAGCAAATTCAAATCCCCCCCTAGAATGAAATAGATTCAATCTCTATCTTTGCTATCCCTGGCACTTTGGAGATAGATCCTCCTCATTTTTGGTGAATCTAAGCCTCTCTCTCACCTAATTTATCCAGCAAGACTGTCTGACTTGAATTCACTAATAGTTTCTCACTGATAGTGCCTCGGTACATAAGAGCGTAAGACTGGATGTTTGGATTAGGGCATCCCTGGGGTAGGGACTGGCAGCCCTGGGGGACTGAAATGGGGTCCTGGGCCATGAGCAGGGTAGTGGGGAGCCCTGGGGGACTGACATGGGGCAGTAAGGGCTGGTGGTGCTCTCAGGGCTTGGACATCTGGGTAGCCATGTAAATTCTCAGCATCCATGGCATCCTATAAAGAGGAGATCTAGAGCTCAACCACATAGTTTGTGTATGGCTAATTCCCCGCCATTAGGGGGAAACACTGCAAGAGTTTCCATCTAATTTTATCTAAGAAAATGAACAATTGTTCCTTACTGTCTCCTCGGTACTCCCTTGATAGTCCTCTACCTCATCTCTCCCTCATAACCTCTTTTTTTCCCAGGCCAAAGGTTCCCAGCCTCTTTAGCCACTCCTTGGATAGAATCTGGGAGACTGAGATATTGTGATTCTATTTGTAAACAAAGTATGCTCTCACCCCCAAAAAGAAAAAAATGGCCAGAGTTATCTAATGCTTCCCGGCTGCTTTCCTTGCGTGCCCTGTGGCGTTTCTCAGATACTTCTCAGATACTGTCTCATATAACCAGACAACTTAATCCAAAAGAAATACCTAGTGAAAACACCCTCAGCTCAGTTCCTGAAGGGGTTTTGCACATACTCTCTCCTTTCAGTTATCTCATTCCATAAAAATGATCTTAATTGTTTTGCACACTTATCCTGGATTAAATGGGGACTGCTACGTGCAAAGCTCCAGCAAAGGGCATAGCACAGAGAGCTCTTCTTTTCCTGAGACGTGGAAAAGGGATTGTGCCTGATCCCTGCGTACAGTCTGCAGTTTGTGTCTGCTCTTCCTTGTGCCTGGGCAGCTCAGCAGAGGGGTGGTCAGGCAAGGCATCTCTTTCCTGTTAAGCAATTAAAAGCCCCCAGCCCCAACTCCTATGAACCAGGACTGAAAGCCAGAACATTGAGAGAAATGTGGGATAGGAGTAACCGAATACATTTCTGGCTTGGGAGGTTGAGATAGGGATTTGCTGCCTTTCCCCTGCCGCAGCGGTTCCCCGGGGCTGGCTGCCTGCTGCCCCAGGCACAGGAGCCCACCTGGGGCAGGAGGGCGAGGGGAGAAAAGCGTCCGCCGTGGGGGCTGACAGCCCGCTGCCTTTGCCCGCTCCTCTGGACAGTGCTAGGTTTAGCCAGCAGATGGTATTGCTGGCACACGCCTCTGCAGAGAAGTTTTGCGAGAGGAATCATCAGGGGAAAAACCGAGCGAGGACAGTCACGGTGCTGGGAGCGAACACAAACTCAGGCTCACGTGGGCCAGGGAATTTCCCATTATTGCCGCTTCCAGCCGAAAGCCGAGCAACTTCTGGTGTTTGCTGTCCTACTATGGCCCAGCTTTTCTGCATCGATTGTCCAAAAGCTGGATTCAGCAGGATGCATACAACGCTCAGGATTTCTTTTAACTGACGGATTAACTGTGCTTTACATTTACCTTCCTTTTAAGGTGAAGACTAGTACTTTTACCATTCGTAGATGCTATGAAGAAAGCACTGGGCAGCTTTGGAGAAAAAGAACACAAACTCTCTCGCTTGGTCACTGGTTGTCAATGACCTGGTAAATAGAGGTATCCTGCAGCACTCCCAGTCTTACAAAGGTCTACTCCTTGACTTGGTTTTTTACATAGCAGTTTGCTTAAGATATTCTTCCCCCAACATCCATTAACACTTGACAGAAAAAATGTCAGTTCCAGAAAATGGAACATCCATACCTACTGAAATTACATATAATTAACCAATTAGACACTGAAATCTGCCTCGGTGTTCAGAAAGAGTATTTACTGGAGTATAACACCCTTCAGAACCCCTTCTCTCTTCTAAGGAAATAATTACTATTGCCAGCTTCCTAGTTTCACAGGCTGGTGGTTACCGCTTTCTAGGCAGCAGCCCTAGGCAAGAGTCCTTCCCATAATTTATTTTGGGTGAGAGTGCTCCATGGAGCTCCTGGGAGCCTTCTCCTAAAAAACCATGCAGCACAGGACTTTAAAAAGCCATTTGGTGTCACAGCCAGGACTCGTGACATCTGTGCTCCATGCTGTGCAGTGACTCTGATTTCAGGGAAATGTCTTATTTCCATTTCATCTCTACAATGTTTTGTTTATACCGCTTTTCACGTTCCACAGTCCAGGAGATGTATGCATTGCATATGACAATCTAATTCAGCTTCATGTCTTAAAAATAAATGTCTTCAGATACTGACTACATGTAGGCTGGGCCTTTTAAATGTAATATATGCTGTGAATTATTATGGCAGATCTTCACGCATCCTTCTAAGTAAGGTAATTTAGTAAGACATATAAATGACTGCCTGAAGATGTGCGTTTGCCTTGTGCAAACGGAGGCAGTTACTTTGATAGTGCTCTCATTTCTCTGAATCTTATGTAGGAGCTGCCTAGAATATTGCAAATATCAGTGACAAAAAATGTAGGGGGTGGAAATGGCATCATAAACTTGGTGTGTTTGTGCTACTTCTGTGCAGCAAATTGCAGCTGGCTGATGTATATAGGATGCACAGGTCCTTCACCAGTTTCTTCTGGCTCCACAAAAGCCATAAAAGAAAGGAGGCAGGAGCTCTGCTTTGCTCTCTATCACCTGCTTGCCTCTAGGCTTACTCTATTAGAAATCACCCTTGCAGCCTGAGTCCCTGAGAGGAGGAGTGCTGTAACTGGCTGAGTAGAGACCGTGCACAACAGAGATGTAAGCACCGAAGTGTTTCTGGTGCATTTAGTATGGACCCCATCTTAAGCGATGCATATTTTAACATTAAACTCCAGCTACGGTCATCTTGAGGTTGCTGGTCCCTCAGCAGCACTGTATTTTGTGTGCTGGTTGGTAATATGGTGCATGTGGGCTGGGATGAACAACTTCGTTTCATACCACACATCAGCCTTTGAAGCTACTTTGGCTGACAGTAAAAGCATAGTGTTTTAACTACACTTTTTGGCCTCCTCAGACTTCTATTAAAGTGTAGATATTCTAATATAACTGGGGCGGAGGAAGGTTTCTTGGTGGAATTCTGTACAATTTTTTTCTGTTCTCTTCTGTTCTCTTTTCTGATCACTTTAAACAATTTTCTTTCTAAGATCCCATTCTTCCTTTCACTAATGCACTTATTGACTCATATCTGTGGAAGCACCTTGCCTCCTGGCTCCTTTTGCTGGCTCATTACATGTATTTATTGCTGCATTTCTCTGAAGCAATTCCATTAAATCCTGCTTTATGGTTATCCCAGAAATCTACTGTTCGTATACAGTGCCCTTTCATGCTCATAGCAAGTGAAAGTTCATTCTGTCTCTTGAATTTTATTAATCTCTTTCAATCATTTAAAAATGAAAAAAACAGTTAAATTATTGCAGGTTTTTGCCTCTTTCCATTAACAGCAAAATAAACCTAATTTCCTGCAGCTTTCTGCTTTATAGCTCAAAGCTGTGGTGTGGATTACTTTTTTTGAGAGCCATTATGATCGCCCACAGGCAAAACAAGTTCAGTAAAATATCAGCTGCTGAATCTCCAAAGAAATATTCATTGGGGAAAAACTTGCAGCTCTTTGTTTGCAGCATTTCGTAGTTACTTAAAAGGCATTTCTGTTCCCTTAGCCTCATGAAAGGTGACGGTTAGCATTAGTATTTTTAAAGTGCCACAAGTATGAGACATGAATGTGAACGTTGTTGAGGGATTTGGAAAGCACTTTTGAAAGAGTCCAAAAGGCAGATTAGAAAAAAAAATGCTGAGAATTATACATTGGCTCAAAGCCACTTTTGCATCCAAATCCAGGCAAAAAAAACCCCCCAAAAATAGGCACCTGTAATTTTTGTTAACTATTATTCATGCTCCAAACGACATAGTCACACAACTTCCCTTGACATCCAGACCCTCAAAGCTATTTAGATGCCACAGTACAAACATTTTGCTTGGACCAGAGTGTGAATGAAAGGCCCTATGGACTGACGGGTGGCCGGCCCTTAGTCTAGTGGCACGTTCAGTACCTTTTGCAGTCCTGCTGCATTTTCAGACACATCTCAGGAATTGATTACAATGAAATCCCCAAATTCCTGTTACTCCACAGTGTAAGGTGTGCACATGTACCCTCCCTCTCCTCAGTAGTTCCTGGGTGCCTTACATCCAGCTTTCATGACTACAAGGGACCTCCTTCCTCTGATGTGTGGATGTCCTGAGGATTTTGTTTCACATATCTGTACTTGCATGGCGGCATTTCATCCATATGCAAATGCAGTACATGGTGAAACTAGAATTAAGGATTCTCCTCAGGTGAGTGTTTCATAATTGCTAAAAAGAAGCCCATGGTTGATTTGGCTTCACTGAGGCTGAACAGCATCTGGGTGCCACAGCACATCCTGATTTCTGCTCCACCCATTGCCTACGTCAGGACCAGACTGGAGAATGCTTTTGCTTCCTTCAGACCACTGTGACTGGGTGTCTTTCCCATGAGGAGAAAGGATGGTACAAAGCAGAGATAGTATTTACCTGAATCTCACCCACCAAAGAGGCAGAATGATGTTTTGTGCACATCTGAAACGTGGTGGTATGGTCAGACTGTAGATGTTATTCTCAGTACAGTTGAGAATCATAGGATGTTGTTAACAGTCCTTATCTAGCTAAAGAGTCCAAAGCTTATTTATCCAATAGGTGAGTGAGCAAGGAAAGGGTGCCAAGTTGTCATTAAAGGAATGAGAACAATTTGGCTGGTTTGCTTCATGAAGTATTGGATGTCGTGCTTCTCCCAGAGAAAAGAAGTGAAAACATGACAAAAAATATTGGTGGAGAAATGAAAAAGAAAAAAACATTTGTCCTACAGCTTTGCTGAGGAGGAAGAATGTCAATGGGATAGTAAGCACAATGTAATGCATCCTCTCACCCTTCCCTTGTTCTCCTCCCTGTTTATAAAAGGAAACCCTGGAGGCTTTGCTGGTCATTTGGGCTTTGCACAAAAGCTTTACCAATTTCTCCAACACACATATTTTTACTCAGGGTATCTTGACTTCAAGACTGGGGTTTGGATTAATGCATTGTGTAGTACAGTTAGCTGTGTTTGGACAGTGCTCAAGCTACAGCTGCTGCAAAATCAAATTGCCCAATTGTTCAGCAAAAATGGAGACTGGGATAGCATAGTGGCATCATTTTTGAGACAGGACTGGCTTCACCTGATCTCCAGCTGCAGTTCAGGACACTGACTTTGATGTTTAAATCCTTAGGTGCTAAGGCCCCAGGTGCAAAGTTTGCTTGGCATGACTCTTTCCACTAGCACCACTTCTTCTTGGCTACCGAGAATGCTGTGAAGCATGTTCCTGCAGAGCTGAAACTGTGGGT
Organism: Aptenodytes forsteri; assembly: GCF_000699145.1. Taxonomy (NCBI): domain Eukaryota; kingdom Metazoa; phylum Chordata; class Aves; order Sphenisciformes; family Spheniscidae; genus Aptenodytes; species Aptenodytes forsteri. The sequence goes on along the minus strand of NW_008795041.1, from coordinate 7,604 downwards.
CTTTGTCACACAAGCACATTACTGGGGGTGAACCACAGTAATACAATAAAAAGAGTGTGATTTAAGGCTGTTTCTCTGCATGGATGGTGAACTACCTCTTTAATGGGGAATATTATACAAACATAGAGAGTAAGCTCTCTCCTTTTTAGCACACAAGTCCTTAACCCAAGGATCTCTCAGGGAAGAGACCCCAGCTGGAGTTTCTTGTCACCCCCCTAGAGAATAGGTACTAACTTCTCCTATGTGGATTCTCTGGTGTCTAATAACGGCTAAGCAGCAGCCTTGTTCTCTGAGTGGACATAGATAAGCTACAGCTGTGCTAATACATATGCTGGGGCTGTTTGCTGATTTGAAGGCCAATAGCAAAGAAACCTGCCAGGCCCCTACTATTAACCTCTCCCCCTCCAAAACAAAGTGACTGCATCAGCAATTAGGACTGGTCCCTCTTCGTCTGCACTAACTCCCAAACCAACCCCTTTGAGGAGCGCTGCTTTTCTAACAGTGTAACAGTATGGGAGACATTTTGAGTTCGTGTTTCTGGGAAGTTGTCTCTGTAATATACTGGTAGAGACATAGCTATAGAGTTGCTCTCCTCTACCTGGCCAGCTGTTTTCATGATACATTAAACATGACGGGTTCAAAATTTAATGGGTGAGAGGGATGGCCCATACATGCCATGTGCTTGCATCTCTTTCAGAAGTCATGCACTGCAAGTCCCTGGGATATCTCAGGTGCCAAAATGACAGAGAAGATGAGAGATGGGCCAGGGAGAAGGAAAGGGAGGGACTGTGGGCCATTAAACAGGTCTGTTGGTGTTCTCCTGCCCCTCTCCATGAGGGGCTGTAGCAAGCACCCAGGTTAACCCACCCAGGCAGGCACCGGGACTCTGACCCTCAGGGCTGGCCTTCTTCAGGAGAGGACTGAGCTCCAGAAGATGTGGTTGGATGACAGCTTTGGATGTTAGTGGTGGGAATTTTACTGGACTTAACCTGAATACTACTGGGAAAGGCAGCACCGATGTTTCACAACCCCCATTCTTTTCTTTAAGTCTACAGGTTTTTTTTAACATGCATGAAGCAAAAGAAATCCTTTGAAATTATTTTTTCTCCTTTTTTCTCCTTTCCAGTGCATTTCTTACTAACCCATACCAACCAATTATAATCACAAGAACTAAGGCTTCAGGATGAATCCCTAAAAAGCTGGGCAGTGCTAGGAGTAATGCTGCCCCTTCAGCCTCAGTTCAGTTGCCTTGAACCTATGAATCCTGCCATGGTCTTTAACTATATGATAGCTGTTCTTCCCCTAGACCCTGCATCCTCACTGCAGATGTGTGTGGAGTAATGTGGTTCCTTCTTATTGCTCAGCGTGTTGGCACCCTGCCTCATTCATTGTAGGCTATTCAAACCATGCCCTGATGATAAGGTTATTAATTTCCTCCAGTGCTTTTCTTTGGGGCTGATCACTGCTGTGACTGTCTTCTACACAAGCATTAGTCAATGCATTGTTACAGTTCCCCAGCAAGGAGTCCCCACTGTACAATCGGGGAGCAGAGTCACAGCAAGATTCCTAATTTTGGGTGCCCATTTGAGGTACCTGACATCTTTTTATCCCCAGCTGTTTAGTATTATGTGACACTGTAAATACTTAATATGCAGCTGGTTTTCATCTCAGTTGCAATTGTGAGAAAGTTGTTGCTAATCAAGCTAGATGTAAAGAAAATACATGCATCATGACTGCTTCTTTTTAAATGCCATGTTTATATATCTTGCCTGGCAGTATGTACAGAGTAGTTGATAAGGGCAAAGCAAGACCCACATCTCCAGGACACCATACAACACCCTGCACCAGGATCTCATCCTTCCCTCAGGAAATGTAGCTTCCAGCTCCCATGAGAAATAAATCTTACAGGACTAACAGCATCTCTGAAGTCCAGAGCACCAGAGGGACAAGGAGTGAATGCTGGAGATGGAGCTGCTATTTCTGATAGTGGGAGATGGTGAGCTCCGCTCCCAGTCCTGCAAGAGCTATTCTCATCGCAGCCCCTGAGGTCTCAATAGATCAGCATTACCGATGCTACTTTCTCTTCCTCATTCTCATCCTTCCTCACCACTATTTCTTCGTATCCTCTTCTGCCACCTCTCTCTTCCCTTTCTTCCTTCCCTTTCCTCCTCCCTTGCTCCTCCCTCTGCTTCTCCCTTCCCCCTGCAATTGGCAGTGACTTGAGAAATGCAAACCTGTTGAGAAATGCAAACCAATAATCCCAGCAGACTTTATTAGTTTGGCCTCTGTTTCAGGCCACACCATATTTTCATTGTTGATATGGCTCAAGGGTTCCTCCCTGGCATTCCAGCATGTCCTGAAGCCCTTCTTTCTTTGACCCCATCACCAAACTCATCCTTGATTCTTCCTCCCTCCCTCAGTAATCTCCCACCTGTCCACCGATACCTTTCCTGTGTTCAGCCTCCATCTCCACACAGAATCAATCTTTCTCTCCCTAGGTTTTCCATCTCACTCTGGCACCTCCAAGCTCCCAGCTCCAGCCCTGATTTCCCTCCAAGCATTCTCTGATTTATTTTTCCCCATTTAATCTCTTCCTGCAGTCATTCCCACTCCCCTACCTCACAAGTGTCATCCTCATTTAAAAAAGGTGGGTTTCTGTTGTACCATACTTGGGAGCCAGCAGAGAAAGCACACAGGAATGGTGCTTGCTGCTCCCTGCTCTGATGGCCAGCACACCATGGGCACCATTGTTTAGGAAAAGCAACTGAAAGAAAATTAGTTTTCACCTGAAAGTAGGATTGAGGTTAATAAAGACCTCACTTCTAGCCTTTAGTTTCCAGCTGCTAGCAGCTCTCTACAGATGAACACATGAAGGACAAGAAGATGACTGGGAGTAGTCAACATGGATTTATGAAGGGGAAGTCTTGATTGAACAACCTGGTAGCCTTTTATAACAAGCTAACTGGCTCGGTGGATGAGAGGAGAGCAGTAGATGTTTATCTCAGCTTTAGCAAGGCTTTTGACACTGTCTTCTCTGACATCCTCATAGACAAGCTGTTGAATGGGCAGATAAATGGGCAGTGATGTGGACTGAAAACCAGCTGAACTGCCAGACTTGAAAGGTTATGATCAGCATCATGAAGCTGAGCTTGAGGCTGGTCACTAGTGGTGTATACCAGGGATCAATACCAGGGCCAATGACCTGGACGATAGGGCAAAGTGCACCCTCAGCAAGCCTGCAAGTGATACAGAACTCTTGCAGGAAAAGGCTCAGGGTATCCTTTAACAAGAAGTTGAACATGAGCCAGCAATGTGCCCTTACAGCAAAGGTCAACAGCCTCCTGGGTGCATTAGGCAGAGCTTTGCCAGCAGGTCGAGGGAGGGGATCCTTCCTCTCCCCTCAGCACTGGTGAGACACACCTGGAGTGCTGGGTCCAGCTCTGGCTCCACAGCACTAGAGAGGCATGGACATACTAAAGTGAGTCCAGCGCAGGACCACAGAGATGATTAAGGGACTGGAATACCTCTCATACGAGGAGAGGCTGAGAGCTGGGGCTGCTTAACCTGGAGAGGAGAAGGCTCGGGGGGGGAGGGGAGGGGGGAGCTTACCAAGTGTATAAATAGCTGATGGGGGGTAAGTAAAGAAGACAGAGCCTTTCTCGGCACGGCAGCGCCCAGTAACAGGACAAGAGGCAGTGGGCACAAAGTGAAACACAGAAGGTTCCACTTAAACATAAGAAAAACTTTTTACTATGAGGATGACTGAGCACTGGTTGCCCAGAGAAGCTGTGGAGTCTCCATCCCTGGAAATATTCAAAACGCAACTGGATGTAATCCTTAGCAGCTTGCCCTAGCTGACCCCGCTCTGAGCATGGGGTTGCGCTAGGCGATCTCCAGGGGTGCCCTTCAGCCTCAATTACTCTGTGATTTATTATGCTAGTACAGGTAGCGTCCAGAGGGGAAAGAGCTTGGTCCACAGTCCACAGTTTGCTTACATTTCTCCATATAATCACAACAGCAACATACAATTACCTGCATGTCACCTTCATTTCACACCTGCACTAATTGGAAGCAGATTTATGAGTGTAAGCCTGACCTCTGTTTCTGGCCCTGAAAGGCAGTTTCACAGAAATTGAAGGGAATGCTGCTGGGTTTTTTTGGTAGGGATTCGCAACCTCTTCCCAGAGCAGGCAACACCATTCAAGTTGCCCCTTTTTTTTTTTCTAGCATTAAAGCTAGTGCAGAATAACATTTTGCAGGACAAGGAACTGCAGATGTGGTGTGCATGGCAATAGATTTTAAGGAATCTTTTCTATCTGACTGAGAAAGATTTCTAGTGACAAGCAGAGCCCAGGTAGCAACAGCAGAGGTAAACTGTTCATCATTGAAGTTTTCATTTGAAAAATATGCTTATATGGATTTTGTTATTTTGTAACTATGTTATATGGTATTGCCACTGCTAGTCATAGGCCACAAGCTTTGTACTGAGTTTACAAGGCCTCAGGACTGAGGCTTGCCAGGGTTGCTCTCTATGAATATTTTGTGACCTGCCTGCAGCTTTGTTTTACTTGGTTTAGTTGCAATAGCAATTTTTCTACTTGACTGGGTGTCTATGGCTAAAGAATAAAGGTGTAAAAGCATACTAGCAAATATAAAAATGCCCCCAGGTGTATCCTGGTGTGAGGAAGAAGAAACCATCAATGTGAACATCATGTTCTTCCCAGCAAAAGCCTTCAAATGCTGACAACTTGCTGTAACAATGCCCCACCATCACCAGCATGAAACCACCCGGGGTTTCATTGGCCCCACACTACATTGGGGCCCAGAAGAGCAGGGAGAGGGTCAGCATAACTCCTCAAAAAGGGTAGAAAGTAAGAAGAGTTTGTATATCAGTTCTGACTGTATTGTTATTCTTTTTTTACCCATAATAATTAAATCTGGACTAATAATGATTATACTGTTAAGATTTCAATTATACTAACAACAAATTCTTTAAACAAAATTTTGAGCGTAACCGTTCCTAGTTTTTAAAATCCAGATTGTAGCATGTCATTTGATAATCGCCAACAACTCCAGACAGTGGATGATCTTAGAACCCCATGACTGCAACCAACTATAAACCAGGCCATGGTAGTTCTGTAAAGTCCTCCAGCAATGCAGCTTCCATAGCTGTATTACACATGTTGTAAGACCATAACTATGAGACAGACTTCTTGATTCAGACTGAGCCCAGTTTAGCTCTCAGATGCTATTTCATCTAACAGTTAACATTTAAGTCATTCACAATAATGTTTTGATGATTGCTGCAAAGGCTAACTCATTTTCTAAATCTGCAAAAGCATTACTTGGGTTTCTGTACTATTCTGTCACTTTGCTGAGCTGTCAGGAAGGAGCAAGAGATGGTCTGTAAATGCAGTAAGGCTGTTGTACGTTAAGACTTCCCAAGCAGTTAGGCTTTGAAAGAGTTTAATGCAGAAGCCTGCAAACTTTTTCATAGCTTTCCTTTTATTTTTCTCCTTGGATGACATGGAAAAAAACTGGGGCTAAGGTGGAACAGCTAATAGAACAAATACATAGAAAGTAAAATTGCTATCTCTGTGTTGACCTCAATACTTGGAGAGATTAATGTCCTCACGTCAAGGGGGCAGATCACCTCTACCTTAATAGACTGAAAGACTCACCATATGAAGTTGCAAGACTGCTATCAAGGACTTTATTAAGTTGAAGTCATTTAACTGGAGAATTGCTGACACTGTAGCTATCTTCAAAAAGCAGAAAAGTACGATCTGGACAACAAAAGAATTGATGTGTACTTCTTCCCCCAAATTAGTCATTGATATTACCTGAAATTGCATGGGGAGATTCTTTAGTGGTTGTGGAGGTAGAACATAAAAATATATCGACTGTCTTAGTAGCCCTGTGTCTACATTTTTCTGCTATCATTCCTTCTTGTCCCTGACAATAGGGTGACATCTTTACTGTTGGGAAGTTTGGGCTCTGTAAGCAGTTTGAGATCTGAGTCATTCTGTGGGATGAAGACCTTGCTGAGTGATACCTTCTCTGAAGGGCATCCTTTGTAAGAAAGACTGTGATTGTGTAAGAAGATGTCCATTCATGAAAGAGATTCTTGAAGAAAGCATCCCCAAAGACAGACTGTAAGTCACATTGGTTCCTCTGATAATATAAGACACTTTGGAGATGTGATCTGTTGTTTAGGAAAGTGTGATGAATGAGGGTTTTCAAAGAGGTGGGATGACTTTGTTTTCTTTCCCTCCTTGTGGGACATTTATTAGCTAATGCCCATTAAGAGAAAGGCAGAAGGGAATTTCTCTCCAAACCTTGGACTTGTTAATAGCAGTCCCCAAAGGATCCCTTTGCAATTTATCAGGAAACACTCTAAACCCTTGTGGTGTAGGCCACTCTGGACTGCCTGCACACACTGCTCTTTTTGCATTCTCTGCTTTTGGGAAAACAGACCATTATATGTTTCGTGTTTGGTCCATAATTTACTCTGCCACTATGGCAATAAACAGGCATAATGCTAAAAAAAGAAAGCAAGAGTTTATACATTGACACTTTAAGGTCAGGCTTCTCATTGCAAGGTAGGAAACAAAAGGTTATAGATTAAACAAATACATACAGTCAGAATTGTTTCTTAACAGCAGTGTGTTCTTCTCGATGCTTCTCTTACCTCATAGTCTCAGGATGCATCCTGGCCAAAAGAACGGGGGATTTACTACTAATGGCAAGATCCCCTCTTCTGAGTGGTGTCCTCAGTTCTTATTTTAGAGTTTCCTACAGGGCAGCCACCTCAGTGTCTTCTCTCCATTTTAGTTTTCAGATTTGGAATATGAATGCAAATATATTTGGTGGCTCTGCCGGGAAGCTTGTACTTTGGGGTCTTCACTCAAAGATTTTATCACTCCAAGGTTTATACCTGAAAGAGCAGGGGGTATATCGACTGTGCAAATAATATGAAGGCTCTTGCTGGAGGTGGCTATGGGATGTTACCCCATCCTCTTTAGTTTTGCTATCTTGCTGCTGATGCACACACATCAAATGTTATACAGGCTGTTGGTTATAAATGTCTTCAGGTAAGCTTACAATTTCTGTTATGTTACTAGTTTTCTACACAGAATGCAACTGGGCATGGATGACAGGTTATTAGTTACTCTGTCTGAGCATGTCTATAGGAGGGCAAGCATCCTCTGCTCTCTACAACTGTTTCATGGGATCCTATGTCATGACAACTTATTTGCTTTAATATTTGGCCTCTGCAACCCAGTTTCTCATCCGAGAACAAGACAAAGCCCTCAAAATCCAGGGAGCAGTATCTGAGGCCAAAGACTTCTGGGAAAACAGGGTTACCCTACCCTGGAATATGTTGCAGAGGTGCTTATTCAAGCAATGTTTGCCCTTTCTGATCCCTTGGTCTGTCTTTTCATTCCCAGGCTCTACATGTGCACCAATGGCCAGGTTGGTGCTCTTGGAGGAAGAACCTGTATCCCACTCCTGTGGAGATAATTGTCCTTGCAGTTCTGAAAACAAGTAGGACTGCAGTAGATTGCTTTTCTGTACCTTGCAAGTACTTTTCTCAGAATGAA
>NW_008795040.1:5145-5893 GCF_000699145.1 Aptenodytes forsteri | reverse complement strand
GGGCGGCCGCCACCCCGCTGCGGTTCCGGGAGGTGCCCTACGGGGAGGTGCGGCAGGGCCGGGCGCCCCAGGCGGACATCATGATCTTCTTCGCCGAGGGCTTCCACGGGGACAGCACCCCCTTCGACGGGGAAGGTGGCTTCCTGGCCCACGCCTACTTCCCCGGGCCCCACATCGGCGGAGACACCCACTTCGATGGCGCTGAGCCCTGGACCGCCCGCAACGATGACCTCAGTGGTGAGCGGCGACGAGGGGTGGCCTCAACCTAAACACGGATTGCCCTCGGACCAGACGGAGAGCTGGAGGTGGCCTTGGCCAGCTCATGGACCGAGTCTTGGACCGGTCAGGGGGCGTGGAGACGTCCTCGTCCCAATTTAGGGTCCTCCTTGGCTCGGTGAGGTCCAAGGAGGTGTCCCCGTCCCAATTTAGGGCCCTCCTGGCCTCGTCCGCTGCCGAAGAGGTGGCCTCGTGCCAACTTGGGCACCACTCTACCCAGTCAGGGCCACTGACACCTCCTCGACCCAATTTAGGGCTCCCCTTGTCCCAGTAAGAGCCGTGAGGGTGTCCTCGACCCAATTTAGGGTCCCCCTTGACCCAGTCATGGCCATGGGGATGTCCTCGACCCAATTTAGGGTCCCCGTTGACCCAGTCATGGCCGTGGGCGTGTCCTCGACCCAATTTAGCGCCCCCCTTGACCCAGTCATGGCCGTGGGGGTGTCCTTTGCCCAAATTAGGGGGCCCGCTGACC
>NW_008795040.1:0-1619 GCF_000699145.1 Aptenodytes forsteri | reverse complement strand
CTTCTGGGGACTCTTGGGAGCCTTCTGGGACCTCTTGGGACCTTCTGGGACCTTCTGGGATCTTCTGAGACCTTTGGGGACCTTCTGGGACCTCCTGGGACCTCCTGGGACCTTCTGGGATCTTCTGAGACCTTTGGGGACCCTTCTGGGACCTTCTTGGCACCTTCTTGGCACCTCTGTCACCTCCTCTCACCTCTCTGGCACCTCTTGGCACATCCAGGAACCTCCTGGGATCTTCTGGGACCTTTGGGGACCTTCTGGGACTTCCTGTGGCCTCTTGGGACCTTCTGGGACCTCTTGGGAACCTTCTGGGATCTTCTGAGTCCTCTTGGGACCTTCTGAGACTTCCTGGGGCCTCTTGGGACCTTCTGGGACCTCTTGGGACCTTCTGGGATCTTCTGGGGACTCTTGGGAGCCTTCTGGGACCTCTTGGGACCTTCTGGGACCTTCTGGGATCTTCTGAGACCTTTGGGGACCTTCTGGGACCTTCTGGGGACTCTTGGGAGCCTTCTGGGACCTCCTGGGGCCTCTTGGGACCTTCTGGGATCTTCTGAGACCTTTGGGGACCTCCTGGGACTTCCTGGGGCCTCTTGGGACCTCCTGGGACCTCTTGGGACCTTCTGGGATCTTCTGAGACCTTTGGGGACCTCCTGGGACTTCCTGGGGCCTCTTGGGACCTCCTGGGACCTCTTGGGACCTTCTGGGATCTTCTGAGACCTTTGGGGACCCTTCTGGGACCTTCTTGGCACCTTCTTGGCACCTCTGTCACCTCCTCTCACCTCTCTGGCACCTCTTGGCACATCCAGGAACCTCCTGGGATCTTCTGGGACCTTTGGGGACTTCCAGGGGCCTCTTGGGACCCTCTGGGATCTTTGGGGACCTTCTGAGACCTCCTGGGACACCTTGGGATCTCTTGGGACCTCCTGGGACCTCTTGGGACTGTCTGGGACCTTCTGGGATTTTCTGGGACCTTCTGGCACCTCCTGGGACCTTTGGGGACCTCTTGGAACTTTCTCCTCACCCCTCTGTCACCTGCTGGCACCTCTTGGGACCTTCTGGGACCTTTGGGGACCTCTTGGGACCTTCTGGGATCTTCTTGTCACCTCTGTCACCTCCCCTCACCTCTCTGACACCTGCTGGTACCTCTTGGGACCTTCTGAGACCTTCTGGGACCTTCTTGTCACCCCTGTCACCTCCTCTCACGTCCCTGCCACGTCCTGGGACATTCTGGGACCTCCTCGTCACCTCTGTCACCTCCTTGTCACCTCCCCGGGCCCTCTCCCTCTCCTCATCCCCATCCCCTCTCCCCACGGTGACGTCCTCATCCCTACGTCTGTGGCGACGTCCCCGTGCCCGTGGCAATGCCCCCATGCCCACGATGACGTCCCTCTGCCCGTGGTGACGTCCCCATGGCCGTCCCCCTGCCCACCACGACGTCCCCATGGCCGTGACGGTGTCCCCACACCCATGGTGACGTCCCCATGCCCACAATGACGTCCCCATGCCCACAGTGTTGTCCCCATACCCACAGTGACGTCCCCATGGCCGTGACGGTGTCCCCACACCCATGGTGACGTCCCCACACCCACAGTGACATCCCCATGCCCACAGTGATGTCC